>NC_141616.1:22233455-22533955 GCF_047967505.1 Dipteris shenzhenensis | reverse complement strand
TAGTTCTACTCTTAGTTGTAAGAATTCAAATTTGTGTTCAACATTCTTCTTGATACTTTCTTCTCGTAAGTCCCTTTCATTCTTTTCCTAAGTCAAATCTTATTTGTCACTCTTGTAAGAATTTGACCTCTCTCCCTCTACTCCCTCGCTTTCTCTCTCCCTTACTCTCTCTCTCGCTCCCATACCTTCCCCCCCTCGCTCTCTCTCTCACTTTCTCTCTCCCTCCCCTCACTCTCTCTCTCCCTCCCCTCCCTCCTCTCCCCTCTCTCTCCTTCCGCTCCCTCCTCTCCCCTCCCTCTCTCTCTCTCTCTCTCCCTCCCCTCCCTCCTCTCCCCTCTCTCTCCTTCCGCTCCCTCCTCTCCCCTCCCTCCTCTCCCTTTCTCTCTCCCTCCCCTCCCCTCTCTCTCTCTCTCCCTCACCTCCCCTCCCTCCCGTCCTGGTGTCCGTGGCCGCCAGGACGCCCCCCCCCTCCATCCCCTCCCTCCCTCCATCCCCCCCCCATGCCCCTCCCTCCCCTCCCCCCCTCCATCCCCTCCTTCCCCTCCCTGGGGTCCTGGCGGCCACGGCTGCCAGAACCCCCCCTCCCTCCCTCGACCTTGCCCCCCGCCCCTGCCTTCCCTCCCCCCCCCTCCATCCCCTCCTTCCCCTCCCTGGGGTCCTGGCGGCTGCGGCCGCCAGAACCCCCCCTCCCTCCCTCGACCCTGCCCGTTCCCCAGGGTCCTGGTGGCTGTGGCCGCCAGAACCCCCCCCACCCCCTCCCTCCCTCGACCCTGCCCCTCCCTCCCCTCCCCCCCCCTCCATCCCCTCCTTCCACTCCCTCGGGTCTTGGCGACCGGCCACCAGAACCCCCCTCCCTCCCTCGACCTCGCCCCCTCCCTGGGTCCTTGGTGGCCGCGGTTGCCAGAACCCCCCCGCCCCCTCCCTCCCTCGACCCCGCCCCTGCCCCTCCCTCACCTCCCCCCCCCTCCATCCCCTCCTTCCCCTCCCTGGTGTCCTGGCGGCCGTGGCCGCCAGAAACCCCCCCTCCCTCCCTCGACCCTGCCCCCTCCCTGGGGTCCTAGCAGCCGCAGCTGCCAGAACCCCCCCGCCCCCTCCCTCCCTCAACCTCGCCCCTCCTTGCCCTCCTCCCCCTCCATCCCCTGGGTCCTGGTGGCCATGGCCGCCAGAACCCCCCTGCTCCCACCCTCCCTCGACCCCGCCCCTCCCTCCCCTCCCCCCCCCTCCATCCCCTCCTTCCCCTCCCTGGGGTCCTGGCGGCCGCGGCTGCCAGAACCCCCCCTCCCTCCCTCGACCCTGCCCCCTCCTTGGGGTCCTGGCGGTCGCGGCCGCCAGAACCCCCGCTCGCCCCCGCCCTCCCTCGACCCCGCCCCTCCCCCCCCTTCGCCCCCCTTTGGAACGTGGCATAATAGGTATGACATGCCACCATCTGTTATTATCCACCATTGGTTGATAGACAACCTAATTCAAACACAAATACAATCATGTTATTTCCTTGCATCGAAGGTATCAAATATTTAAAAGCGAGTATTTTTATATGTGTGCACAGTACCTGTTCACATTGTTGTGGTAGTACTAGTGTGTCCTTCCTACTTTGCCAAAACTTTGTGGAGTCAATAGTTACAAAGCCACTTGCATGGCATTTGATCGTTGCATTAGGGCCTCTTTCCACCACGTCCTTAAACCACTTTACATCCAAAACATACAAAAAGAAGCGTCGAAAGTCAAGCTTAATAATATCTTGGATTATGCCATAATAATCATCCATGGCTCCATTGGCTCCCTCAAAGCTAGCAATGATGCCACAATCTTGTGTGTTTCTCTTATCATCAATCTGTTGTGTTCGAAAATGCTTGCCCTCATACCATATAGCATTGAACATAGTGCACTACACCAAGAAAAAATCAATTAAATAAGCAATCTAAATTATTGAAAGCTCCTAACTTATGCATAACATTTTATATATTGACCTTGCTCATGCATCCCCTAGCATATTCCCATTCTTACATTGTGATATGCATCCCCTCATCTTTCTCTGCTTTCTCCATTTCAAGTAGCCAATCCACATGAATGTCCTTTGGAAATACTCTTTGATACTGAGGGTATGGCACATGAGATCCGTGTTGTGTACGAAAGAGGGCCCTTTCTTCTTGTCTTCTTGCCTTTGCATCCTCGTATCTTGTCGATCACATCACTATTAAGCATGCAATAGAGGTTAATACTATTATGCAACTCTGTTTCTATTACTTTGTTGCGTTCTTTCCCTTGAGGCACAATAGAGGTCATCCTTAGGTCTTCATCATCTCTCCATAATCGTGGGAGAGAGCTATCCACATCAACAAGAAACTCAGAAATATATACAGGTGACTCTTGTACCAACCAACCCTCGGCCATGCTACCTTTAGGTCTTGCATTTTGTCTCACGAAGCCCTTCAAGGTCTTCATGAAGTGCTCGAGGAAGAACAACCATCATGCATGTATAGTACTGCATATAGCAATCTCATCCACCAAATGCACTAAAAGATGTAGTTGGCTTGTGAGAATAGAATGTGGAAATGTCTCCTCCACTAAACAAACCACCTCCATTGACATAACTCAAGCATTCTCAAGCATGGTGGGATCTATTTTCTTTGAGCTCACACACCTAGAAATAAAAAATACACCATATTAGCAATATGAACACCTTGCATGGAGCATTGATACGCATCATATTTTGTATCATGTAAAGTACCTCACAAGCTCGCCCATCTTGTAAATACAATCCTTCACATCCTTCGATGCACTATGAGAAATGCTAGTGGGTAGTATGAACTGAACCCACGAGGAGGTGGTTGATTAGTTGCTTATAATTATTCACTCACAAATTTGAAAGGAAAAAGATATTATGCACATAAAATACTTACTTGGAGCATCTTGTGCCAATCATGAGATTTCAAGCCATATAATTGCTCTACACATCTTTTCTTGCTCTTTGTAAAGGCTCCCTTCAAACACCTCATGCATCCAGTGGGAGTATGAATTGTAGTAATAGCGCACTTCACTGCCGCCATCTCTAGCTTTGATAACGTTCACGGTGCATGAGGTAAAAAAACATGCCCATTTGGTTTCTCTTATGGCCAAGCTTCACGCATCCTCCCTGTGGTACGTAGATCCTCCCTTATGCCTATAGAATCTCGTGTCCCATTCAAATGCTCCCAAATGGTAGATGCCACATTCTTGAAGATATGCATGGGATCAAGCAGGTGATTGATCTTGAGGTGGGACAAATATGGTAAACGATAAAAGATGGAGTATCTAAACAAAAGCTGGTGTTAGTGGGCAATCTTTATTTCGAGCCAATATAGCACACAATAGTTACAAACCCTTACCGGCTCATGCCAAGTGATGGAGGAGTCATGGAACCGTCCTAAATTCTCATCCAATCTCCCACGGTGAGTGATTGTGGGAGGACTTCATTCCAAAGGGCAACATATCTAGGATGATCAGGTGGGAGAAATCGATGGTGATTCTCATAGATGACCTTATTCAATGCATCTGCCTATGAGGCAACTAGCGAAGGACCACAAACAGGACATGCATGGTAACCCCATGTAGTGAGACCTGAACAATAGACACAATTAAGAGTTGAAGGTGGGTTTAGGGTGCCACATCCTTTGCCTATTCATAATTAGAAGTGCAATGCTTACTTGAACACTTGCCATAGCCTAGGAAGTCATGCATCGTCCACATCAAGATTGCTTTGCAGTTGAACTCTCATGACGAGGGAGGCCTACTCACATCATGCACCTTGATACCTCTCCAAAGTATCTCTAGCTTGTCAACCAAAGGCTCCAAATAAACATTTGGATTTTCGACTTTATGTTTCCCTGGAATTAGAAGGGACAGCATAACATGTCCTTTCTTAATAGCCATAGAGGGTGGAAGATTATAATTTACCAATATCACTTGCCATACACTGTAAGAGGTGCTTTTGAGACCAAATGGGTTCACACTGTCCATACCCAATCCAAGTCTCAAGCTCCTAGGTTCTTCCTTGAAGCTCGGCCATGTGTCTTCAATATGCTTCCATGCAGGAGAGTCTGTAGGAGTTCTCCACTTGCCATTAGTTGATCGATGGGAGGAATGCCATGGCATGAGCTCTGCAATGGATTTGCACTTAAACATATTTTGGATGCAAGGGATTACGGGAAAATGTTGCAGAACCTTACGAGGCACGTCCAAAGTTTTGAGATCTACTCTATATCTTGCCTCTCCACAAGTAGGGCACTCTCTTGCATCCTTATGTAGTCCACGAAACAAAACACAATCATTGATGCATGCATGGATGCGCTTGTAATCTAATCCTAAGAGAGGTCACATGTTGCGCTTGGAAGCATTTTACACAATAGCCTACACGTGAAGACCATAAATAAGGAAAAGCATTCGAGTAATTGACCCACTAGCATAATTCACCATGTTTGCAAAATAGACTTTAAAGCTTACTTGAGTAATGCATTCAAACTTGCATTTCTCCATCCATAGATGGTTTGGAAGTTTAGTAACTCAAGGGAGGCACGTAGAATAGAGAAAGTGCACCCCTCAAATAGTGGAGTCGATGCTACGGTAAAAAGATCGTCCTGCTCCATGCTATCATCCCTCCCTTCGGATTGATGGACATATAAATCCCACACCATATCATCAAACACCTCCTCCTCCATGGCTTCATGAGGTAATGGCAGAGGGCTACTATCACCATCACTCCATGCATCCGTAATGGTCCCTCCTGAAGATCCCACCTCATATCGCCGACGCTTCGCCTCCTCATGGCGAGCATAGGGCAACATATGTGGGTGTGGCACTGCATCCTATATCAAATTAAAACGGGATCATAACTCAAACATATGAACACCCATAGGTATCTCAATCAACCTTAACTCTTTAACACTTACCATGTTTATGGTCGCATCCCATTCTCCATACTTAGAGATGTGATTGAGTGTAATCTTGCATGCATGATACATGTTTCCTCGACATCGATCACACATACATTTGATATTTTGCTCCAACCACATTTCGCGATAGTGGATACGGAGGGATTCATCCTTACTGGAGCTACTTGTTGAAGATGAAGACATCCTACAAACAAACAACCCAAAAAAATTTGCTTTTCTTCAAATTTTTAATTTTAAAACTCTGTGGTGCGCCTAAAGATGCATCTAAAACCACACCTCTCTCTTCTGTGGTGCATATCTATAGGTGCATCTAAAACTGCGTCTACTCTATGTATGTAGATGCACAATTACATGCATATTTAGATGCGCTATTAAGTGCACTAATAGATACAGTTTTCAAATCTGCTTTTAGCGCATTCGCTTTTCTTTTCTTCACATTACTTATAGTTCGCGCAGCTTGCTTGCTTTGCTATTAATAGATCCACAGTTTCGATGCTTAAGAGGAAGGCACCCACACTTACTTCCAAGCTTACAGGAGAAGAGGGTGAACAAGGAAGAGAAGCAACTATGAAGAAGGAGAAGAAGCTTCCATACCTCTATCCAAGGTAAGTCTCTTTACAGGTGATCTTTTTTTGAAGTTGCTCTCTTTGGATTTGTCCTTTGTCATATCCAAGAAACGAATGATTTTGGTATCAGTGTTATGTTTTTGTGTCGCGCGCATGTCCTTTTCTACTTTTTAGAATAGCCCATTTGTCGGAGCGCATCTATAGACTCGTCTCAGAGCACGTCTAAAACCACATCTATAGGCGCATCTAGACTATTTGTAGACATAGACAGCCGCGTCTATAGACGCGTTGTTATATGTGAAAATAGATGCGCTTCTCAGACGCATCTATAGACACATTTTGACAGTAATCTTTTTTTACAGTAATATTTTCTTCCCTTCCCCTTTCTTCTCAGAACATCAATAATGGTCTTTTTTTCTTTTTTCCAGTTCATCATGTGGCCAGGAAGCTCTTCAAGCTCACCTGATCTCCGGAAGTCTATTTTTAGGGACTTATATAACCTTTTAGGGCACCCTCCTAGTCATGCGAAGTTATACGGGTATATGATGAGTACTCTAAACACCCCCCAAGAGTCGGCACTATAGACTCCAAACCACCCCACCAGCTGAGATTACCCTAGTGGAGTCAGCACAACCTAGCCGGCTACACAACCGAGGCCCTTCTCCCATGCTGTCTTATGCCCCTTCCCCCATGCCGTCTTATGCCCCTTCCCCATGCCGTCATATGCCCCTTCCCCCATGCCATCAGGAGGTCCTTCTATCTCGTAGAGCTGTCGGCGTACTCCTATATGCAGTCGAGACTCGGTTCTCCAGCTAATATAATATTTAAACAAAAGCATGGCAAGGGATACACTAAGTTTTGAGACAATTTTATTTAAATGCAAATTTGATAGATTTAAAAAATAACATTTTCTACATCATTAGATAAATATTCCTTAGTAGTTATGCATATATGTGATCAATCTTTCACATTGTAATATATCTTTTGCAAGACATGCATTATAATATGTCTTTCAATCACCCCCTTAAAATTTAGAAGAATACATGCATTTAAAAGTATACCCCATCCTTTCATTGGTGGCACACACTTTTCGAGCTCGTGTTACTATATCACTACTCCACCACCTTTCATGGCATTTATAACTATTCCCCCTCCTTTCACGAGTGCCACACAATTTAAGAACTATCATTACTAAATCACTACTCTAGCACTTGGCTCCAAGTTTCATAGCTCTGTTCACACCTGCCTCCATGTTCAACCATCATTTTTTCTTGGATAGCTCCACATAGCATTTGATGTGCCTATTTCACATTCAATACTACATCTACCACTTACTTTTGTGAGCTGCGGCCATTCTTGTTCTTTTGCTTTGGCAACATTGAACTTCCCTGGCATTGTGAGGTATCTCCACGTTCAAAAACTTTCCCTTCCTTTCTCCGCATTATTTATGGGGCATTGCAGGGTAAATACTTCCCGACTTCTACAGTCTACTGCAATTGCTTTCACATATTTTGAAGCTTCTTCTGTAAAAGGAAGAGCTTTTCATGAAATGGAGAGTAGTGATATGCTTCATGACGAGAATGGTGTTTTGTTGCTACAAAAGGTTGCTCAAAATGGTATATGCATGGTTGAGGAGAATGAAATAGTTTTAGTCTTCAATTTGATTTCTTCTACCATCAAGATTCACCAGTGTATGGATGTGTCACAGCAAGAGGTTGTGTTTGAAGTGCCATTTGCAATGAGAGGAGATGGGAGGGAATATACCTTGGACATTCAATTTGGGAATAAGTTCATTGTGACTGGGGATAGATTGCCTTCAACTGAAAGAGACAAAGATAAGCCATTCCACAGTGTCGTTGACTTGTTACATAAATTGCCACCTTCTAATTCTCTTTTTAGTTCTTTTCAAATGGTCTCTTCAATTAAATTTGTCAAGGAGCTACCCAAGTCATATGATGGAAATATTCTATTCGAGTTGCCTCCAACATTCCAGGAGCAAAAGATAGTAGGATTGAAAAACAAGTTTGATGGTCATGTCTAGAGTGAGGATGTTACAACAAATATTTCTAGCTTCAATGGGATAGTTAGATTGAGGAAATGTGCAATTCGATTGCAATGTGATAGTAAGTTGTGTCCTTTCTTTCTGAGATCGGGTGTTAGAAATGAGAGTCATTGGAAGGGATGATTAATAAAGATTCTAGAGATCCATCAAGTCACAGGTGGTACTCTCAAATGCTATCATTGCAAGACTAGTCCACTTTGCATTGCCAGCTATCCTTGCAAATTGTACATATGTCTTCCAAGAGACACCATGGAGCATCCAATGAGTAGATGTGCGATTCACGTTGGTTTTTATATGCATTTGGTGGCAGAGGGATCATCTAGGAGTGAGTTGGATGAGTTGAAAGAAAAGGTTTCTAAAATGGTGGAAAGTAAGCATCCTTCTAGGCCTAAGGCTTTGCAAAAGATGGTGGCTGAAGAGATGGTGTTGGAAGCTATCATTCCAAACAACAATCAATCCAATCCCTTGAATGACACTGAACTGGATTCATTGTTAAAAAAGATGGAGCCTTTGCTTGACAATAAGAGGTGAGGTGTTCAGTACTTTTTCATTACTCTTCTTCTTGAATGCACATTTCCTACCTTTGATTTTAATGAGTTCACTTTTGTGCCTGTGTGTAGGGTGTTTAGATGGAAGAAGGATGTGGATGAACAAAAGGGTGGAGGTGAACAAAGCCTTGATAGTATTTTGGAATTGAAGTCAAGGAGTAGATATGAATACATCCAAAGTATTGTTTTCCTAGGATAGTTATCTTTTTCATCCTTCAATAGATGCCACGTTTTCAAGATGTCTACAAAGGGTCCTAGTTCTGGTGTGGACCTAGTCAACAAGATGCGACCGAATGGAGAGCTTGGGTAGTGCTGGGTTTGCTTTGATTATGTGAAGAGGATTTGAGGTTGGTCAACCATGGCTTGCCATGTTTACAACCCTCATCTTCAAGAACTCCAAACAATAGCCATTGGGGATTTCAAAGGTGAGGACATAGAGAGTTAGGTGATTTTTTGGAAATTGTTGAACCAAGTCATGGGGAGACAAGTTTTCATAAAGCATAGTTTCATGGTTTCATGGGGGATGAAGCTCAAGCAAATTGGAGGGCTGTTAGGATTGTCTTTAATGGGGGCCCAGAGAATGTGATGCTAGGAAAGGAGTGCACTTGTTTGTGGCATTGAGAGGATAATCTTCATAAGCATGCTACAAAATGCATCCCACCTCATGACCAAGAGGAGTTCAAGATGAGATGTAGACAATGGAATAATTCTCCAACCAAGGAGGCTGCCATGCATGCATTCAAATCATTGTGTGAATGGCTTGAAAATGGTCATGCAATCGACGGCAACATCCACTTTATTCAGACATGGCTCATGTGGTGGCACTCAAGAGTTTACCACTGGGGAGAATACATTTTGAAAGTGAGTGACTTGAAAATTTTAACATTGTTAATCCATTAAAATCTTGCATCATTGCTTCCTCCTTACCAAAGTTGATTTCTTATTCTTGTGTAGGAGATGGAGGCTGAAGAATGTTACCTTGTTCCTAGGACTAACCTATTTGAATCAATCCATGGTAGTTGGTTGAGCACAAAAAATGGCATCAAATATGTGTCATTGTATGATGCATGCATCACTAACATGACTGTAGCAATCTTGCAAAGTAGTAAACAAGGATCCTACATGAGAGGCAAACATATTGGTGAAGGTCCGCCGATAGTGCAAAAACTGAGAAGAAGAGAATCTATGTGGAGTAAAAAATCCTATTCGAAAAGAAATTTCATTGACCTTACAAATGATGTGGCTACAGAACTTGGAGTGGCACACGAAGGTGGGATTGACCTTGGAGATATTAGAACAATACAGAAGAAAAGATCAAAATCCATGTCCTCTGCAATCCATAAAGATGACTCCCACAGATCTAAGTATCAAACAATTAGCACACCAGCACCAAGAAGAAGACATTCAGGTTCAATTGTGATTGATAATAACAATGTTGATGGTTGTGAACAGGGTGTGGCAGAGATGCAAATACATCAGACAAAGTGGGCGATTCGACGTACATAGGTAGGGAGTCAAGTTCGCTGCCAAGAATATCTACATCGAAGGG
The DNA here is from genome assembly GCF_047967505.1 of Dipteris shenzhenensis. Classification (NCBI taxonomy): domain Eukaryota; kingdom Viridiplantae; phylum Streptophyta; class Polypodiopsida; order Gleicheniales; family Dipteridaceae; genus Dipteris; species Dipteris shenzhenensis. The sequence continues at coordinate 22,524,302 of NC_141616.1, read as the reverse complement.
AGGGGAAGTGTAACAAGTTAATTGATTCAAAGGGAAGAAAAGGAGCTTTGGGAGTCCCTGCACCTTCATTTTTTGGGAGGATTAGAGCACCGATAGGTGTAAAGTCACAAATGATTTGGTTCTGTGGGGATAGCATGGACCACTCTTGGAATCCAACAACAACAATTGAGGCGTTGCAAAAACCAGTGCCAACAAAGTGGAAGGTTGTTGAAGGAACTAATATCAACTTGGAGGAGTTGCATATTCTTATAGAAGGAGGATTTGTTCTGGAAGAACCACTTCAAAAAGGGTCAAGGAAATTTGGGTAGGGCCATAAAAAACATTTGGAGAATCAAGTGAGACCTGAATTTTGAGAGGGCCAGAGAGTTGTCTTTAGAAAAGAAATAACTAAAGATATGTCGGCAAGGATGGATTCAACAAGGACTATGGAATGTGAGGTGTTTCATGTGAATGAGGTGGAGCCTAAGGAGCACATGGAGTTTATTGTTGGTACAACTGGGTCTCGCATGAGGGGGCTTCAATATACAGTGACCATATCTATTTTTCCATCTTGCACTTGCGAAGGCTTCCTATTTAGGTTTGGAAGATTGGATCGTTACATTCCTTGCAAGCACATTTACTACATACTATTGCAGTACTTGGCTCTAGATGCAGAAAATCACAAAGAGGTCCACCAAGCGTCAATGACAAAACAAGAGCTTTACAATGCACTTTCAAGAATCTCGTGATGTGGATGTATGTACCTACTACTGTAGTCTTCTATAGATAGAAATCATTTTGTGTCGAGGCACTGCTCGCTGCTACAGTTTATGCCAGATATCAATATTTGCAACTACACTGGTCCCATGTGCAAACATTGATGCACTCAATTCAGGCATGTCTACATCCAACATAAACATCCTGCCCTTCTTCTTCCCTTTTGCTATCAAGCAACCTTTATTTTTAATATCCTCAACAAAGCATCCATGAGGATTAAATCTGACCTGCATGATGTAATTTTTGACCGTTTTGTCATTTTATAATATAGCTCGGTTTGGTAAATGTGTTTTAAATATACAACAATGAAAGATTCCCTGACATTTTTAACTGCTAGATCTTTGATATTTTTGTTATCTTGTAATATTGCTAGGTTTGGTACATGTGTTTTAAACATATTGTGATGAGAGTCTCCCTCACATTGAATAATTAAATACTAAATATACATATTCCTTAGAATAATATTGGTAACATGATGTACTACATTTAGGTCCAAGAACAGTGTTTTTGGCCATATTCTCTGACATGCCGCTCGTCACTCAGGGATTTCTATTTGAAAAATGGAAACCCCCAAAAGAAGCTGCCTTCCACTCAAATGCTGGAGGAGGTAGAGGCAAAGGTAGACCAAGCCGATTTGGAGGCCGTGGCAGAAATCAAAATATGGAACAAATTCAAGAAAACCAGTCCTATGGAGGAGGACATGGTAACTTTAGAGGCAGGGGGAGCCAAAGAGGTCACGGTGGATGGCAGCGAGGCCAAAATGCAAACAACAATATTGAATGCTACTACTGTGGTAAAATGGGTCATATGGTTAAAGATTGCTATAAAAAGCATAATGACATCATGACTAGAAAATTGCAGCAAGGCAATTATGCATCCTCTAGTAGACAGGGTGATGATAGAAATGAGCATCTGTTTATGGTGCAGCACATGACCAATTCTGTGACTAGTGTAGAAGAAAGCAATGATGTGTGGTATGTTGACTCAGGTGCATCAAACCACATGATAGGTCATGTAGAATGGATGTAGGATGCATATCATAAAGTAGCTTATGCAACCAAGCTACCTCACATGCAGCCATTGCTGCACCCCTGGACTCAGCCTCTGTGCTTGACAAGGCAACTGTAGGTTGATTCTTGCTGCTCCAAGTGACTATAGCACTCCTAAAAGGGAACATATATCCACTTGTAGATTGTCTATCAGAAATATTGCCAACGCAATCAACATCAATGTATCCATGCAACTTTATCTGAACCCCAGTCTCATAAAAAAGTCCATATTGCAATGTGGACTTCACATACCTCAGTATGTGTCTAGCTGCATCCAAATGCAGTTTCCTTGGAGCCTGCATAAACTGACTTACCAAACCAATAGCATAGCTCAAATCTATCCTGGTAATAGTCATATAAATCAAACCTCCTACTATGCATCTGTACATAGTAGGGTCTTTCAAAAGCTCACCTACATTTGCGCTCAGCTTCATATTCTACTCCAAAGGAACTGAAATAGGCTTACAGCCTATCATCCCATATTTGGATAGCATGTCCAATCCATACTGCTTCTACAAGATCCATATCCCACTTGTGGATCTAATCACCTCAATGCCCAAGAAGTAACGCAGCTCTCCCAATTCCTTCATCTCAAACTTCTACTTCAATAGCATTTTCACATGAAGGATATCTTCATCACTATCACTTGTGGTGATCAAATCATCCACATAAATGACAAGCAGCATAATACCTTTCTCTGTCTTTCTCACATAAAGTGAGAAATCTGCCTTGGAAATTTGAAAGCCAATAGTGACAAGATACTATCCTATCTTGTCAGACCATGCTCTGGGTGCTTTCTTCAAGCCATACAAGGCTTTCTTTAACCTACAAACAAACTTAGGATGAACATCATGAACATAACATGGTGGCTGCTCCATATAGACCTCTTCTTGCAAATCACCATGTAAGAAAGAATTCTTTACATCCATCTAATGTAAAGACCATCCCTTTGATGCAGCCATAGCAATGACTGCTCTTACGGTTGCCATCCTTGCAATCGGAGTGAATGTTTCTTCATTATCAATGCCATATGTCTGTTGCTTACCCCTTGACAACTAACCTTGCCTTGTATCTATTCACAGAACCATTTGCATTGTGCTTCACCTTATAAACCCACTTGCAGCCAATTGCATTCTTGTCTTTAGGCAAAGGCACCGATTCCCATGTAGCATTTGCTTCCAAGGCATCCATTTCTTCATCCATGGCTTTCTCCCATTTTTCTTTTCCCATGGCTTGCTCAAAAGAAGTGGGTTCTGGTTCATGTATCACTTTGACTATATAGGCATAAAGAATGGTTGTAAATCCATCATATTTCAGCCTATCCATAGGATACCTAGCTCAGGTAGACCTACGCAAAATAGGTTCACTACCAGGTGCTCTCAAAACATCCCTTGTCTTCCTTAATCTAGGTGGATGGACAAAAGTAGTAGAGCCTAATCCACCTTCACAGCCACCCTCATCCACGTTTAAGACAATAGAATAACACCATCACAAGGAAAAAAGCATCCATTCAACATCATAGTCTCTACACATACCTTCTGATACAACTCACACTCTGGCCACATTTTCTCCAGAAGCCAGACAACCTCAAACAAAAACCCAATGGACCACACAGCCCAAGACAAGCTCTCCAACTGACTGAGATCAATACCAACTCATCATCAAGGCTCTATTCTCTGAGCCACTAGATTCACCATCCACATAAGAGTGACCTGCATTCACGTCAACCATGGGCTGATCTACTTTCTCTTTTCCTTTTTGTGATACTTGCATACCACTATCTGCATTTCTTTGAGGAGATCCTCCTGATCTCAATCTGCCTATCCATGGTGAAGTATGTGAACCACTGCTAGAGGACACTATAGGTCCACTAATATTTTGTGATTGCTGCTATGAATTCTATGTAGCATTACCATTTTGTGCATCTACATCATCAATCACATTTACTGGTTTATACCAGCTACTCATCTCATCAAAAACATCTCTACTCATTGTAAACTTATGAGTAGAAGGGTTATAGCATCTATACCCTTTCTGCTGTAGAGAATAACCGATAAAGATGCACTTCTTAGCTTTTGGATCCAACTTGGATCTCAACTCATTTGGGACATGAACATAGGCAATGCAACTAAAAACTTTCAAATGAGAAATATCTGGTTTCCTACCAGTATACCTCTCCTCTGGCATCATGCCATATATTGTTGCAGTGGGAGTCCTGTTCATTATTAGACTGTTGTAGCAACTGCTTCAGCCTAATAATTATCTGGCACGTCTTTTTCGTTGAGCACGGCACGAGATACCTCTCTAATATGCCTATTTTTCCTTTCTACAAGTCCATTTTGCTGTGGGGTATGATTGCATGAATATTGCTACTTTATGCCATGCTCTTGCAGGAAACTTGCAAACTCATTTCAGAGGTACTCTCCCCCTCCATCTGACCTTAGGCATTTTATTTACAGGCCTATTTCTTTCTCAACCATAGCTTTAAAATCTTTGAAATGAGCAAACACTTCACTTTTCTTTTTCATAAAATACACCCAAAGTTTTCTACTGTAGTCATCAATAAAAGTGACAAAATAATGATAGCCTCCAATAGATGCATCTTTAGTAGTCCATACATCAGAGTGGATGAATTCCAATGGCCTCTTACTCTCTTGAACATGTCTAGGAAATGGTTTCCTTGCCTGTTTTCCAAATTGACAGGCTTCACATACCTTATGCATTTCAACAACCTTGAACTTAGGCAATCCTGCAACAATATTTTGGGCGTGCATTAATTTAAGTCATTGTACATTAACATGACCACCACCTTAGTTAGCTGAGTTTGGTTTGAGACCTACATAGAGGGTTCACCTATTCTTCTGTACTTAGAGTTCTTTTGGCTTTCACAACTAAGAAGAGGAAAACTGTTTTCAGCCTCCACCTTTGTGTATATTCCCCCATTGTGAATGTGAGAAAGCTGCAAGTGAGACTCCTTAATTCTCTCCCACTCTCTTTACATCTTTATGGATGTGCTCTATGGGTTCCTCCTAGATGTCGATGAAGGCCTTAGGATTTTCATAGCAGAGTACTCTCATCTTGTTGGAGGGGCCATAATTTGAGTCCTTGCAATGTGCATGGTCCTTGGCCTCTCCATTGTCTCCTCCATTGGCTCCCTAAAAATATATAATGCAACAAGTTGGGCTGGCGGCAATATTGAGTTGTACAAATTTTCTTTTGCTCTTACGAGGCATAACCACTCAACAATGGCTGGATGTAATTTTTGGCCTCTAAGGCTCTCAACGATCTTTTGGATCACTGGATGTAATATTTTGGTCTTTAAGGCTCTCAGCGATTGCTGAGTTTTTATTACATTTTTTAATCTCTTTTGTTCAATTTGAGGCTCTTAGTATGTAATGTTGTTAACTTTTATATTTGAGTGGCTATGGTCGGTAGATGTAATCTTTTGGCCTCTAAGGCTCTTAGCAATTGCTGAGTTTTCATAAATGTAGGAACCTGTGTTCAATTTTTGCTCAGTATAAGTTGTTAAATTTTATATAACCTATTATTGGATGTAGATGTACATTGTAGTCTCTTTTGCTCAATTTTCACTCGATGAATCATAGTTGGTCATCAGGATGGCACCACCGGGGCTCCAATCACCACGGTGTACTTTTGCCCTCATTTAGGATTTATTGCAACAAGGACGAAAATACCAGTAAAGTAGGACTACAATTTCCTTGGTTTAGGATGGACTAAAATAGCTCCAACTACCCACCATTGTGGTTACATGGGGATACATCTAGAAAAATACAATAAAACTTTTAGAAAATGCAATTGACGATATGGCCCTTGAGGGGTTCCCTCTAGGGACAAGGGCCATATCGACATGCATTATACAATATTTAGATGCCAGTGGACAGATATGGCATGTCGATATGGCCCTTGCCCCTAGAGGGAGGGCAATATCATCAATTGCATTTTCCTTGGTTGCACAAGGAAATACATTTTCCTTGGTACACAAATATGTAACTCCAAGAACCAACATGGTGGTTGTCATAGATCTCTTTCTGTTTGCCAACATGGTGGTTGTCATAGATCTCCTCCTATAATATGTAAAAATAGGTAACGGAGCCATAACTTCAAGAACCAGTGCGGTGGTCACTCCAAGCGAGAACCTTGAAGTCTGGGCGATGACAGGTCATCACTGCACTGCAGCGATGTTCAGAATGATAGATTGTGTCTCATTATTATGCCAAAAACTAGTGCGGTAGTCTCTCCAAGCCAACCTATGATCTGCATGGGTGCACTACCCAGTGACTATTGTCTTTGTGCCAACATGGACTTAGGTAGTATAGAATGTGTGTAGAGTAGCGACAAAGCTCCACTTGTACTTGCATAAGGCTAGGAATAATCTCTCTGAGGAATCCTCAACATGCAAGTTCTACTTTCGATTCCTATATGCAAGTCCTAGATGCAAGTCCTACATGCAACTCCTACATGCAAGTCCTACATGCAGCTCCTACATGCAAGTCTTACATGTGATTCCTACATGCATGTTCTACATGCGAGTTCTACATGCAACTCTTACATGCAACATGAAACATGTGAGTTCTACATGCAACTTGTAACATGTGAGTCCTACGTGCGATTCCTACATGCATGTTCTACATGTGAGTTCTACATGCAACTCCTACATGCAACATTCAACATGCAACTTCTATATGCAAGTTCTACATGTAGAGAGAGAATGTCTTACAATTCCTACATGCAGAGAGAGAAGCTCTCCAACTTGTATAAATACCCCATAATGGAATGAAGCCCACACTCTTTGGGGCATTGTGTTGAGTTCTACTTTGGTATTCCAAGCAATTGTCTCAAGTGTCCATGCTCCTTTGCAGTCCACGTCCAAAAGCATGTCCTAACCTTGCAACTCTTCCTCCTAACCTTGCAACTCTTCCTCCCCTCTCCTCCAATGTTGCAACCCATCCTCTCCCTCTCCTCCTCCCTCCTCCTCCCTCCTCTTGCTCCCTTCTCCTCCTCCTCCTCCTCCTCCTCCCTCCTCCTCCCTACTTCTCCTCCCTCCTCTCTCTTCTTTTCCCATGCTCTTACACCTTCTTCCTCTCCTACTCCTATGCTCCCCCTAAACCCTTAGTTCCTCAACCCTTAACCTCCATGATCTACAAAGGAGATGAGTTCTCCACCATGTACTCTACCTTGAACCTTGGATCCTCCTTCTAACCCTTGAACCTCTTCTAAACCTTGGATCCTCCTTCTAAACCTTGGAGCCTTCTTCTAAACTCTAGAATCTCCTTCTAAACCTTCGAACCTCCTGCTAAAGCTAGACCTCCTTCTAAACCTTGGAAACTCCTAACACTTAAACTCCTCCAAACCCTGCAACCCCCAACGAAGGCGAAAGCCTTCATTACCTCAACCATGATGATGCACGTTCCTTTCACACATGCATGCACTATGTTTGCTTACCACACTTAAGCCTACATCTCTCACCAAAATATGACTCGAGGTCCTAAGCTACATGTATACTACAAACGACAACCCCGATATATCTGTAGGTGACAAAAAGTGTCGAAACCCTAGATATTGAGAATACCCTACTCTTCCTGCGAAAGCTGTGGGAAAGAGCCAACATTTGGTGCCACTGCCGGGGAGACTAGCATCTCAAGTAACGAGTAAACATACACAGGTATGTGTAAAAAAAAAACTACTTCTAACTTTCATGAACATAACACTCAAGGGCAAGGAGAGTAAAAATTTTTCCAACTCTAGCCAAACATATCAACCTTGGTTTACTACCTTAAGAAATTTTTGTTATTTCTTAAAAAGAAGCCACTTGATAAATAAATCAAGCTAGGTAGTGGACATGAATGCGTAGGGCTTGCAATTTCAATCATTTAACCTTTTTGTAGAAGAGAAAACCGAGCTAACCATGAAAAACTAAGACTCGGGAAGAGTTGAGGTTTTAACACTAAACCTACACCCATTTCCTATAAGGACCCACTCCACCCCCTCATTCTTCTTCTTTCACATCTTTCCTCCATCCTCTTCCCCATTCCGAGCCCTATGCAAGACACTCCTCCCTCTCCATCGACCACCACCCTACTCCCATCCTCACACGGTGAGTTACTTCGAGCCCATCTCATAGTGATAACCTAGCCATCCACCCACCATCCATTTGTCCTTAACAATTCTGTTGGCTCTTTCCCACAGCTTCTGTAGGAAGAGTAGGGTTTTCTCAGTATGTAGGGTACTAAGGCTTTTTGTCACCTACTGATATATAGGGTTTGTCGTTTGTAATATACGTGTAGCTCAGAACCTCGAGTCGTATTACAGTGAGAGACGTAGGCTTAAGTGTGGTGAGCAAACATAGTGTATGCATGTGTAAAAGGAATGTGTATCATTATGGTTGAGGTAATGAAGGATTTCACCTTTATTGGAGGTTCCAGAGTTTAGAAGGAGGTTCCAGAGTTTATGAGGTTCTAGAGTTTAGAAGAGATTCTAGAATTTAGAAAAGGTTCAAGAGTTTAGAAGGAGGTTCCAAGGTTTAGAACAGGTTCCAGGTTTAGAAGGAGGTGAACTCGTATGTTGCATGTTGCATGTAGGAGTTGCATGTAGAACTCACATGTAGGAGTTGCATGTAGAAATTGCATGTAGGACTTGCATGTAGGAGTTGCAAGTAGAACATGCATGTAGGAATCGCATGTAGGAGTTGCATGTAGAACACGTATGTAGGAACACAAGTAGAACTTGCATGTTGGGGATTCCTAAGAGAGGTTATTCCTAGCCTTATGTAAGTACAAGCGGAGCTTTGCCTCTAGCCTAACACACATTCTGTACTACCTAAGTTCATGATTGCACAGAGACAACATACTCCTGGATCCATTTTATTACCCATCCTTGGATTATGGCTTATTGGGAGCACATAGTTGGGTTACCATGTCTTTAGTCCAGTGGATGTGGAACTTGTGTCATGCCAGTCGATCCTGCTATAAAGCCTTGGCATCATACAATTTTTGCTCAGTTTCCAAATAGCCTATATCCACTATTTGTTGAAACGGAGATATGTGGCATGCTTCTAAGAAGATCACTCTTTGATAGAGTCGGCTTGGAAATCTGAGCATCAACCCATTCATTGGGATTGAAACTGAGTGGAGGCAAATGGCTATCGAGGTAACATGGGACTTCCAGAATGTATTCCAATGTTTTGCAGAAGATAGCACTTAGGTGAAGGAAGTGATGTTGTCGCGCATTATTTGTCATGCTACTGAAGTGCTCGGATCATTGTGCCTTGGATATTCCATTCTATACCAAAGTATGGTTCGATCATTGGCCAATTAATGGTGCAATCTTCATCCAAAGTGTGTGTGTTGGCTTCCCATTTTTTACGTCATGGAACTGCATAGAACTTGGGATGGGTTCTGAGACATGGAGGTGCACGTAGGTACTATTTTAAGAAGATTACATCAAAGAGCTTGGGATGGCACCAATTAATCCAACTTGCTTATCCAACCTTCACTAATTTGATGATGCTGATGAAGATTGGTAGGAAAGTTGTCTAGGGTCCATCCACCTCGAGTTTTCATATCAAGATATTTGCTCCAAAATTCCTTGATGGGGTTGCTGAGAAGTGGTATCTCATCAAAATCATACCCATCATTGGAACTGGGCATGGGAGTAAAAATTGGATTATCCAGATCCTGATATTCAAAATCAAATACTATCATTTTCTATTGATGGAAGCACAAGTAGTGTCAGAGGTGATGACAGGATAGGGGGAGAATCTAGGGACATGGGGGAGAAATATGGAAGAGTGTTAGTTGTGGAAGGGGGAGTAGAGGGGAGGGGGGGAAGAACTGGGCAAATGGTGTGAGCAGCTTGGTAATCCTCGAGGGTAGGATTAGCAAGGGAAGGGAAGAAGCTAGGTGTGAGGGGCTCGTAAGTTTGTGACTGAAGTTTGTGACTGATGGGTTAGTTGAAAATGGTGAGAGGCATGAGCAAAGAAACGATGGATCGAATAGATGTTAGGATGGAGCTCGGGGAAGATTAAGAGGGTGGTAGCAGCAAGGGTAAGTGAGGTTATGAGGTTGGTAGAGAGAGTGGTTAAATATGGGAAGCTGGATGTGAGAGAGGATTACCAAAGTGCGAGCAAGGAAAAGCGAGCGAGCCTAATTAAGCGAGCGTGATTAAACAACAGGCAAGCGAGCAACCCTTTATCCACTATATGATTAATCAAATTTCATTGGAGAGAGGAGTCATGCCCTAAAATGATATTGCTTCGCTCCTTCCTTCTCATGCTATCACATTAGACTCATTATGGAGAGAGATTCAATAGTATATAAAATATATGATTCACAAAATCAAAGACTACTTAGAGGGTAGATTGTTTGAATTGCACATCTCCTTCCTTCTCAGATATTTACATTACAATAAATTTGGCAAACAAACACATCATGGTTCTAAATACAAGATTTGAAAAAGAACTAACATTGCACACAAGTTTTACATTACATATCATGCCTGCCATGCTTATATGATTACATATTCCATACATATGTCATGAAGACAAATATCAAGCTACACATATCCTTCCTCCCCATACTTGGTATCTTCCTCCATACACCCATCCAAAGAAAAGGAGTAGCCTACACATCATATTAAATACCTTTCCCTTACATTCACACTGAAATCCTTATGGAGAGACAACAACATAGGAGAAGGTAGAATATGTGATTCAAATAGCCAAAATGTGCTCATACTCTACATGTACATATCATGCCTTCCATGTTTGCATAAGTACATCTTCCAAACATCTGATCCAAAAAATGGAAGGCATGTAGAGCAAAAAAGCACATTACATCTATTGCATCTTCTACTATTCACATTAAAGGCTGACATATCTTGCCTCTAATGCTTGCAGCAGTATATCCTTACTTCCATTTCAAAAACATAGAAGGATCCCTACCTCTATAATCTGCATGTTTAGCAAAGAACAACAGAATGTCTTTCACATCATCTAGTCTATGGAAGATGGATTTTTTTTCTAGCCAGTGCTTGAAACAACTGAATCTTAGTCAACGCTGCTTGATGCATAAACTGATGCACTGTATCACTCAATCCTAGCACTACAATGAACACAAAGTATATGTGCTTACAAGGCATATAAGAAGTTTTACTTGTCTCCCTTTGAGTAAAATCAAGACATGTAAACATGGGAATTTTGAAATTGAGACACAGTATGTTAGCCCCTTGGAAATTGAACCTGATGTACGAATGTGGAAAAGATGCACCTCATTTGGAATAATAATGCTCTCTCTTACAACCTCCCCATTATCTGCAACTACCTTGCTTATCCTTTCTTTGAACATCTGACTATTCAAAAGCTTCCAGAATTGCACTTGTGCATGGGTATCTTCCACCTTGAATTCACATATAGCTATTGTTAAGAGTTCCCTTATGTAAGGGTCATACACATGAGCACCCATAGTTGACCATCCTTTTACTCAATGGATGTGGTCAAAATGCACCCATTGTGATCCAAGGCTACCTTTGAAGAATATTGAAGATCACTTGCATCTCAATCATCCAAGAATATTGAATAATACTTCAAGCTCATTGCATCTCAAGCATCCAAGAATATTGAAGATCACATGAAAGCTTCAAGATTATGGCCTCCCTACCATATTCCGCTGGCGGAATAGGGGGAGAGGCAACACTATATCACTTGGAGGCTACATCACGCTATGTCAATACATGTTCTTGACTTTCTTGAATCTCTCTTTGCAGAGTGTTGGTTGGAATATTGGAAACTGAATTGTTTCTGGTATCAGCCCAAGGTCTAAGATCAACAGGTATTTCTCTTTTGGTCTGTTGCATTCTTTGATTCATTGTTCATTCAATGGCTTGGTTTTAATCAAAGTACAATAAAAAATGATTGGTGGCTGAGATGGGGCTGAGATCTAATATCCAATTTTCTTTTGTGTATGCTAGACGTCATGACTAGGTCAGGAAAGAGAAAATCTCCAATAGGTGGACTGGCTGGTGGTAAGAAGAAAAAGACTACAAAAAAAAAAGAGCAAGCACCAACACCACCATCCCCCAAATATGCTGGCACACAAGCCAAATCTCCAAATGCAGAGGAGGTTGAAGAGATGTCGGTGGAGAAAGAGTCTGCTAGCAAGAAGGACAGTGGAAAGGCTAAGGGTGATACGGAAGGTGATGAATTTGTCCCTGAATCAATGGATAGTAATGTTGGAAGTGATTTTCTTGAGTCCATAACTGTCAATAGAGGAATGGTACCTCCCCGTATCCCTTTGTGTACATTACTTATCAACCCTAAGGTGAGGTCCTAATTTATTACTTTAGTTGGGATGTCTGATGGGACAACCAAAGAGCTGGATGATGAGATAAGAGCTTCATGGGATAAGCATTGGCATGCTGTGAATGATGAGTTTGAGCATGAGCTTCAACAAACTCCTGCATGGAAATTCCTATCCTGCAAGATGTTATATGTGTGGGAGGGAACCATCGAACTGCCCCATGGATGGAGAGCATTGAGGAGGTCTTTGTTTGTAACAAGGCAATGCAAATCAGGATTCATGCACATATTATAGCTCCAGATCCTGACAATGAGTTGAGGTTGATTGCAGCTTTACAAAGGTTTAACTTGTGAGTATCATCTTTCTTTCTTCCACTAGTTGCTTCAAGAACATATTTCTATTTTCAACTTTAATGCTAAAACAAATTCCATTGTCCATATTGAATGAGGAGGCAATTGTCACAACAAATCTTAAAAATTACTTGTATCATACAAGTACACTTGTTAGTTGTGATGCACAAGTATTTCTAGAGGATTTTACGGAAGAAGAAAAGAAAAATATTGAGGTTGTATGGCAAAAGGAGATTGATCAAGGAAGAAGGGTTTGGTATCCCCTCACACAGGCTATTCTTGGTCGCATGGTTTATGCTGTGAGTTCTTATACTTTCTACCTCATGCTTTCTTTCCTTCTGATTTTGTATATAGCTTTGCTGCATACTTTCTTTTGTAGGACAAGTGGAAATCTAATTTTGAAGCAGCTTGTAAGAAGCTACCTCCTAGAATGGATAAAGATGAAAGAGTTGTTAAAATAGCTGGGATTAAAAGAACAATCACTCAAACATACAGGAGAAAGGTGCACGGGGTGAGTTTGTGCATTTCCCCTTGTCTACTATTGCTATGCATTGCTTTCAAATGTCACGCTGAATTTCTTTTGTGTGGTTTTCATAGATTTTGTCAATAATAAATCCTATAGATGGCAAAGATTGGTTTCACAAATTATGGTCCTTGCCATATGAAGACACAACCGCTAAAATTACACTAGACAAGTTGTATCAAGTGGCCATTGCTTCTTGCAGCAAGGCTAGGCAGCTTTCATTATTATCTTTACTTGGGTCTGATTTGAATTTGAAGAATAGTTATGGAATGCCAACAAGTGACCATGCCTTCATTGGGTGGCTTACCAAGGAAGTTTCTATGGACCAAGTTCTTGAAGAGTGTCATAGGTTGTTGTCACAGGTTCAAGCTGATGGGATATCTCAAGGTGTATGCCTCAGGCACACCTGATGTTTCTATGTGTGAGTGCTAGAGGCACAGTTAGGTGCCCACAAGCACAGTTAGGTGGTGGAGAGCCACATAGGATGATTGAGAGAATCTAGGAGCAGATTGAGGAGATGATTGTGGAGCTGTGAGGTCATCAGTGATGTCAGTGAGCATGTATGCGGGGCCTACTTAAGGACCTCACTCTTCTTCATTCTACAACAAAGTAATGCAAGTATTCTGAGTTTGTGTCCACTCTACTCTTTCCTTTCAGCCTTCCAACATGGTATCAGAGCCATTTGATCCCCCTTGATCCCATTTCTGCCACATCATCATCTTCTTCTTCATCTTCTTCTTCACCATCTCTCCCTCTTCTTCCCAAACTTTGCTTAAGCTTGTTCTCCTCCAGTTCTCAGCCATTTCCCACGTCCTTCCTGCTAGAGATCTATCTCAAAAGGGCAAACTTCTGGCTGAGAGGAATTGAAGAAAGGCATGCCCGTTTCGTCGCCATTGCACGAAAGTCGTCGACTGTTCCTTCTGCGTTTTCTCCCATCACACTTCATCTTTCTCTAATTCCTTTCAGGGGGAGTTAGTCCATACCTAGAGCTATCCTGTGCTAAAATCTGAGCAGCAATGGCTGCATATTCAAGGAGAAATAAGAGAAAAACCAGTCAACTTTGAAGAGGCAAGATAGGGCGACCTGACGCGTTTTTTCGCCTCTTCTTCCCAGAGGACCTTCTGTGGTATACCAACTCTCTTTTGGCTCAAAAACCGTTTTCCTTTGCTTTGAAGAGTGAGCTACAAGCCCTCCAAGTTCAGCTTTTCAGTTTTGACAGTTTTGGACAAGTTTTTGAAGATGATGCTACATAAAATGCTACTCTAGCATTTCTGGTTTTTTGAAGCTTTCAATAACTTCAGTACAAGTGTGGCTTCAGTTTTGTTTTGAATTACTAGACCTGGTTTTCATTGGAAAGTATTTATTTCACCCACTTCTATGAAGCATGTAAGAAGAAGCATCATTGTTTGAATATTGGTCACTAGTCTTTGCTACATCAAGTGCTCATATTTTGGAAGTCTTTCAATTATTTTTGCCTTGTAAGAGAGATAGACACTGCCCAATATCTGGGTTAGACCCTCTCATGGCTACCCTATTTAATGTAGAGAAGTTCAATGGAAAGGGCTTCCACACATAGCAGATGAAGGTGAAATTTGCATTGATGAGGGAGAACTTATGGGGACTTGTCAAACCTACTCCTACCGCTTCTTCTATGGCCTCCAATGCTGGAGAATCCTCAACTCCGACACGACCGGCAAGGGATCCAGCTAGAGAAGAAAAAGCATATGGTATCATTGCTCTTGCTTTAGGAGATGATTATATTCACCATATCTCTGACTTGGAGTCTCCTTCAGAAGCTTGGCAGAAGCTTGACATGATTTTTGGTGCTAGCTCTCACATCTCTAAACTATCACTTAAAATCTCTTTCTTTGAATTGAAGATGGCTAGTGGTACTACTTTAGCAGCTCATGTCAACTATATGCGGAGTCTTATGACTCAATTAGCTTCTATCAACTCTCCTATTACTCCAGATGATGCTATGGCAGTGTTACTTAAGAGTATGCCTGAAGATTATGATCACATTGTTAGCACTCCAAAAAATCTTCCTAATCCTAATCTTGAAGGTATTATCTCTACCCTCCAAGAAGAAGAAAGGCATATGGAGCTCAGGAAAGGCAATGACACTGCTTATGCTGTAAAATTCCAGAAGGGCAAGTATACCCCTTGCAATCACTGTGAAAAGACAAATCACCTTTCAAAGGACTGCTTCAAAATTAATCCATGCAAGCACTGTGGCAAGAACAACCATAATGAGAAGTTTTGCAGAGCCAAAGCAAAGACAAAAAATGCAAATCTACTTACAGTTAATGAGCCTCCACAAGATGAGGCATCCTTTGAAGATTATGCATTTTAAAACATCTCTATGTATGCTCCAGATCTCTCTTTTTATGTCAAGGTACTCAGCCTGGATAGTCCTCCAAAATGAATGAAATAAATTATTGTGTTTTGTGTGTTTTGTAAACACCTCTAGTCACCTTATGATGTAGGCCAAGTGTATGTTTTGTTCCATGGTACCTCCTGCAGACATTGTGTGCATGTACATGCAGGGGAGATAACCATTGGAAGGTCTTTTTGTATCCCTTTTTTACCTTACACCCAAGGGAACCCTTGCTAGCATGAGAACCTAGCCATAGATTTATCCTTGACCACCATGAGATGGCATGAGAAACTATGAGACTAGATGTATCCTTGACATAGCCTGAGGCATTCCCTTGAGGGGGGATTTGATGGGATATCTCAAGGTGTATGCCTCAAGCACACCTTATGTTTCTATGTGTGAGTGCTAGAGGCACAGTTAGGTGCCCACAAGCACAGTTAGGTGGTGGAGAGCCACATAGGATGATTGAGAGAATCTAGGAGCAGATTGAGGAGATGATTGTGGAGCTCTGAGGTCATCAGTGATGTCAGTGAGCATGTATGAGGTGCCTACTTAAGGACCTCACTCTTCTTCATTCTACAACAAAGTAATGCAAGTATTCTGAGTTTGTGTCCACTCTACTCTTTCCTTTCAGCCTTCCAACACAAGCTTCCTTTGTTGGTGTTTCTCCTTTGGAGTTGCCAGAGCATCCTACACTATGCGAATATTTTGAGGATATTGTGGCAAGAAATTGGAGTGATTTGTATGAGCCTTTTGCATCCTTCATGTCTGTGGCTACCGTGCTTGCAAAATAGGTTGACCTTGTGAATGCAAGTAGAAGAGTTGTTTTTAGGTAAGCATTCATCTTTCATTGCCTAATTCTTGAATTTCTATTTCATATTATTCTTATGCTTTCAACTGCCTAGGTTTTGAATAGGTTTATTCTTCATTTGCTAGAAACAAAAAAGATACAGACCATTCCATCTATTTGCAAGGCATGGACAGTGCTAAATCCTCCTACTTATTTCATGTACACACATAAAGTCTTTCTTGAGGACATGACTGCAAAAGGAACTATAAGGCTTTCATAGTGGGAGAGAAAGCATTGTCCATGGTGGATAGAGATGAGTAAACACTTATTTCATTAATTTTGGACTTGTCAATGTACAAATTCATTTTTACATATACTTTTGGACTAGTTTTCAGATAAAATTTAAGAAAAACCCAATCTTCAAAGCACATATAAAAACATAAAAACAAGCATTTTTTTATATATTTTTTAAGGACATGAAACTAAAATTATAAAATTTAACGTAGTCTAGATAAGTTACATGAAAAAATAAGATTAGGTTGTTGTAAACTCTCTTAATATTTAATGGTGTTAATAAACACCTTCAAAAGTTAAGCCTGAGATAAGTTACACAAAAAAGAGTGGTCCATTAATTGTAAACTCTCTTTATATTTATAATAGTGTTTAGGAAACACTTTCAAAAGTTACAAGTGGAAGTAGCAAACTCTCACAATATTTATAATTTAGGTGTTGAAAAACACCAAAAGTTACAATAAGACTCTCATTGGAAGGCAAATTACACCAAAAGTTACAATAAGACTCTCACTGAAGGCAAATTTATTTTCAAGACTACAGCCATTTAATTTGATGAATTTTCTATTTTCAAGTCCTTAGCCTAAATTCAACCCATTCAAGAGCTGAGCTCATCTCATCCTCATCGATGTAGTTAAAATTATAGAAGAGAAGTAAGGATTGATGAATTTTCTCCTGCATAACACTTTGTTTATTCCGAATGGCTTGCGCTTCCTCGGGGGAAAATCTTCCATAACGAGCCACACGCGAAGATATCTCACTTTGAAAGTCTATCAACTCTCTCCTATATGACTGCAATTTATCTATTTCAGTAGTAGCCATACTTATTTTTCTTTCCTCTTCCTTCTCTAAGCCCTTCTGACAAGCAAAGTCATCCTTCTCGTACTGGGTTAATGGAGCTGGATTTTGCTTTCTCTCCTCTCTCTTTCCTTGGTTCTCGGCAATCCATTCTTTGAGGCTGCTAATGGCTTGCTCGACAGAATCGATTACCTTAAAAAGATCCATAATGGCTGCAAGATGAAAGGAGTATGCTTGAGAAGAGGAGGTAAGGCTGCGGGCAAGATGGAAGGAGCAAGCTTGAGGAGAGGAGTAAGGTAAGAAGAGTAAAGTGGAAGAAGTGTGGAGAGGAGTAAGGTAAGAAGAGTAAAGTGGAAGAAGTTTTTGCTGCGGGTGAGATATGGAAGATGAACGAGGTGAGGAAGGTAACGAGAGTGAGGAAAGATATAGAAGACTAACGAGGTGAGGAAGGTAATGAGAGTGAAGAAGAGAGTGATGCGGGTGAGATATAGAAGATGAACGAGGTGAGGAAGGTAACGAGAGTGAGGAAAGATATAGAAGACTAACGAGGTGAGGAAGGTAACGAGAGTGAGGAAGAGAGTGAGGAAAGATATAGAAGACGAACGAGGTGAGGAAGGTAACGAGAGTGAGGAAGGTAACTAGAGGAGATAAGGCAAGATGAAAGGAGTATGCTTGAGAAGAGGAGGCAAGGCTGCGGGCAAGATGGAAGGAGCAAGCTTGAGGAGAGGAAGGAGCAAGCTTGAGGAGAGGAGTAAGGTAAGAAGAGCAAAGTGGAAGAAGTGTCTGCTGCGGGTGAGATATAGAAGATGAACGACTACTAGGGAATTTATAGAACTACAGATGCAAGACCGTAATGCGAGATGACTAGATGCAAGTTCGTAATGCGAGACATTATAAAATAAAATGATGGGATGCAAGACCGTAATGGGAGACATTTGAGACATATAAGATAGTGATAGTACATTGAAATCTATAAAGTAAAATGATGGAACACAGGAATGATATAATTAATAGAATCTCATCATGAAGAGCAAAGTGCAAGAAGTGTCTGCTTGCGGGTGAGATATAGAAGATGAACGACTACTAGGGAATTTATAGAACTACAGATGCAAGACCGTAATGCGAGATGACTAGATGCAAGATTGTAATGCGAGACATTATAAAATAAAATGATGGGATGCAAGACCGTAATGGGAGTCATTTGAGACATATAAGATAGTGATAGTACATTGAAATCTATAAAGTAAAATGATGGAACACAAGAATGATATAATTAATAGAATCTCATCATGAGATACTTGCTGTACATAATAAATGATAGATTTTGAGTACATTGAAATCTATAAAATAAAGTGATGAAACATAAGAATGATATGATTATTAGATTCTCATCATAAGATATTTATTGTACATAATAAATTAGACTTTCAAAAAAGTAAAACCTAATGTATTGTAATGAAAAAATATCATAAAATATCCTAATGTATTGCAACATTTAACATAAGTTTTAAAAACACTATCATTAATCAATACAAACAAGATAAAAATCTTCAAGGACTCATGTTTCTTTCTACATGTTTTACAACTGAATAGAGTCTGATGAGTCCTCTTGAGGCTGTGATTCTCTAAGAGTACATTGAGTCTCTACTTGTGTGGATGGTGTACATTGAGATTCTACTTCTGGTGCAATCGGGATAGACTTAATCTCTTCCTCCTTTACAAGATGTGATGTTGTAGATGCACATTGAGTCTCCACTTCTTGTGTAGGAAGAATGCATTGAGTCTCTAATTCAAGTGTAGACTGTAATGCTTCTACTTGAGGCTGTGATACAGAAGGAGACTGAATTGTCTCTTCTTTTTCTTTGGCTCCCTCAGGTTCTTCATTGAGTCCATCATGTTGTTTCCCAATGATAGTAGTTAGATAGTGAACAGTCTTAGCCACAAAATCTTGTAGCTCGAGCTTGGTATATGCTTCTATGGAGACATGTTCAAAAATTTCATTGAGATACAACATGAAGTTGTAGGCAATTCTCCACCCACTACTAAACATGTCCTTTTGGTCCACTGCAAGGCGTGTCTGGAAATTTGGTTGGTCTTGATGCTCCCTGATTTTCATAATCGCAAAAACTAACTTGTTTGCAGACCTGTCCATCATGACATATGACAAAGTGAATTTGTGTAGTAAATAGTAACTTGATGCATGTTCATAATGATATGATAAAAGAACACTTACTTGAACACCCCGTGAAAGCCTGTAATTGAGTTGACAAACCAACAATGGTTGTCATCAAGGTCCCATACTATCAGGCTCCAATGTGAACTACATCACCAATAAAGAGCGATAAGATTTATCACAATATTAAGTATTAATTGACACAATATTATAAATAAGAGAGTAAAAGAAAGATTGAGACCATACTTACTTTTCATAGTATGGCATAAAGACAAGTAGTATGCCATCCAAGTCTAAAGGTTGTAGAATTGAACAAACATCATCTACTGTCTTCTTGGTATCACTAAGTACAGCTGAAAGAAGAGAATCGAGCATACAGACGCGATTCTGTACTGATCTAGGAAAATGAGATATAACCGTACTGCAGCAATAAATAAACAAATGTTAGAAGCAGATTGAATCAAATGATTGAAGTATCAAGTCAAGAGATGTTCATATCAAACCTGAGGATGGCCATCATGACTTTGTCATTAGCCTCTTTCAAAGGGTCGGAGAGGATTGTAACTTCCTCGCTACCAAAAGTCAAAACACGAGGTCGCTTGCTAATGATGACCTTAATCTCAGAAGAGCTCCCCATTTCGTCCAATACAGCGGTTACATCAGGACAACTTATGGGCGTAGCAACCAATGTTTCCTCTAGATGCTCCACCACGTTAACAATAAATGCCTTAATGATAGATGACATAAATGCATATAGATGCAAGTCTGTATATGTGGACAATGAGGTTTCACCGCCTCTCAAATCAAAAATTTGAGCAAGGAGCAAGAAGCAGTTATATCCAACTCTCCACCCACAACTGTGGTCATCATTCTGCTTCGCTGCAGGGCATGTTACATACTCTATTTGATCTTCCAAGTCACCCTCCATTTGCATAAGTGCATCTATAGCACTTACCAACTTTCGAGCAGATCTACACATCAAAATAGAAAACATAAATGAATGTGCGCATTGCATAGGATGCATCTCATTGACATAATTATGACACAAGTAGGTTATACTTACTCTGACACACTGCCATGGATAGATGCTATTGAATTGACAAAGAAGCATTGCTTGGCTAAGATGTCCACAATTACCAAGCTCCAATGCAAGCTGCATTATCAATTAAGAATAATTATTATTTGATATAATCCTCCACAATGTAAGAGATAAGCTAGGTAGGGATTGATACTCACTCCTCGTGATATGCGGTAAAGATAACTCGCGCCGCAGTCAAATCAATAGGTTGCAACCACTTAAAAATGTCATCTATGGTCTTCTCCTTATTGCTAAGTACACTAGAAACAAGAGGATCGACCATATATGCACATCTTTGTATATATAGCGGAAGCTGTTGTAAAACCATACTGCAATAAAAAGAAAAGAATATTAGTTCATTTGATCCAATGGAAATACAAAAGCATAAAGTCAGTAAAAAGTTTGTGTCAAACCTGAGGATGGCTATTATAACCTTGTCATTGACCTCTTTCTTGAAGTTTATGAGGATTGAAATATCCTCTTCATCGAATATAAAAGTAAGAGGTTGTTCTCGAACTTGAAACCTAACTTGAAATGACTTCTCCATTTGCTGCAATGTATGATTATTTTCTAGAGTCATCCGATGGATAGCCAGAGCAGCTTTGCTTTCTTGAGATGAGCTTTCATGATTCTCTGCTCCAACTATGTCCTCCTCATCCTCCTCCTCTCCCTTCTCCTATAAAAGGATAAAATAATTATGAGATTCAAAATTTTAAATTAATTATAAATTTAAAAAGACCTTTAAATGAATAAAGAAAATTAAACATAAGTCTTCATACCTCTACATATCTTCGTGGTCTTTTTATGTAACCTTCAGAGGCAAGGTCAGTGTCATATCCATCTTCCTCTGCTTCCTTGCTATCGCTGGTATCCTCACTATTATATCCAGAGCTTTGATCATTTTCATCATCTTTCTTGCTCTCATCGTACATGATCTGCTCTATGTCATCCTCTTCATGTGAGATCGGACCTTTCTTATCAAACTTTATTGTGAGAGAAGCCACGGTATCAAGGTATTCCAAGCAAGCAGGGCTCTCAATAATATTCACATTGTGTCCTTTTCTGATAAGAGCTTCGAACAGATGTCCCATTCGGCACAATGTGACTTCCCATCCAAACAGTAGCAAAAATTCCATCATACTAATTAAAAGATCAGCACTTTTTGCTGGCCTTTCATAGTGATTTGCATTGCGATGGAGGGGACTTGGAGCTTCATGCTCTTCCAGCAGTAGTTGCAATCTCTTTGCATTCCCTCTTATATTGTTTTGTAAGGAGTGATCATTATAAGGGCTCTTCATGCACAAGAAAAAGGTTTCTAGACTCTGTATCTTGAGACCGCATTCTCTCTTGTCCCTTTTTCTTGAGTATATCCCATTGTAAATCTTGAGCTCATTGCCATATTGTTTTTCTAGGGTAGCAGACATTTGTTCCTTGTCATCTTTATCAGCAAATATGACTATATTACATTGTCCCACTCTACCAATGGTGGTATGTAATATTCTGTCAAGGAGTGGACGGATGTCATCCGCTGATATTTCATAGACAAAGAAAAGCTGAGGTCTCTCCCAAGCAGTGTCGTCGGACAAAAAATCACTCAATGAAACTCCCTTGCACTCAACACTCTTTCCAGACTCTGAAATGATTTCATGTATGAAATAAAAGCCCTTGTTCAAAGTCTTTTCTTTTCTGAGAGTGTGGTTATTGATGACTTTTTGTGCATATGCATACACATTTTCCGGAATGTCACTTCTCATAGAGGGAGTAATTTCAGATCCATCATCTTCTACCTTCACCCATTTATGCGCCCAAGCCTTCTGTTTAGCTGACGGTAAAGCTGATGCCATCTGCCTCACAATGTTATGATCAATTTTACATTGGCTGATTGGAATATTTTTTTCTCCCAATAAATATTGAATTGCTCTCTTTACTGCATCACGCTTCACCTGTTGGATGATGTTATCTTCCATGCAATGATCTTTATCCTTTTTGCCAAAAAACCATTCTTTTGACATTAATTTCTCTGCAGCAAGACTTGCGTATTTATCTGGTAGGTTTCTTAAAGGCCTCCACATCCGAGCTGTCATCTCTTTTTTCTCAATCTTCTTTGCCTTCTCTTTAATCAATGATGGAGCCTCATATGTAACATCTCCTTTCTCACATGCAAGACACACGTCTTTGATCTGATGAAAAACTTCATCACTACGGAAAAGTATGCTTGTGTAGTCTTGATACCTATCCCTTACTGTCTTGAAGCTTGTAATCACCTCAGCTCTTTCCTGCTTTCCCCTTGGTACAATGGCACTCAAGCATGTGTAGAAGTCAACAAGATTATCCGCTTCCACTTTAGTTGCAGTTCTTTTGAGAGTGGTCAAAGGAGAATTAAAAGTTTTCCATATGGTCCTAGCTTTGAGCAACATCTCTGAAGTGGAGGTGATTTTTCGTAGTGCATAAATGTCATGATTAAGTCTTTCCGACTCAATCAAATATTTCTTCTCGTTCTTGAAGATACAGATGCATGCAGAATAGTAGTGAAATTGAGGCACACTCGCGAAAGTTTGATAAGTAATTTCTCCTTTCTTGTATGCATCTCTAGAGCGCTCATTACAAGCATAGGCATAGTGCTGACCATCTATTGCCTCAAATGTACAATGAGCTAAGAAATTTCTCTTGGCATCCCTTATATGTCGTTCTGGATCATTCACTAAACTCTGTCCTTCTTGAAGTGAGGGAACTTGTTTTCCGAGGAACTTAGTGAATTGCATCTCAAAATCTATAGGCTGAGAGAAATTGATGGATTGACTATAATCTCCCATGACTGGCCAAAATGTTCTTGGACAGAGTACCAAATTAGAAACAACTGGTTTTTTTCCATCAATCAAAGCCTGAAAAATCTTTTCAGCATAGGCTGTATCTAAGGTCCTGCTGTTGGTGAAGACACTTGCTTTGACCACTGTTGAAGCATGTATAACTTGAGTCTTCTGGCCCCATATATATCCTGGATCCTCATCTGTCACAGCCTCATTCAAGCGAAGATTTAGGTTCTTCATTGATAACATTTCTGCTTCTAGATCTGACTCCATTTCAAGACCCTCCGCATCCTCTTCATGTTCTTCCTCTTCTCTTCTTTGCCCTTTCTTTGTATATGAACGACCTCTTTTTCCAGTTATAGGACTTGGAACTGTAGCTCGTGAAGTACTTGCCTTTTGCATTTGACATCGAGGTTTATTTTTTAGAGGCTCAATGTGAACTGCTTTAGATCGCCCTACTTCTTCTTCTATTGCCTCAACTTCAGGTATACTTAAGGGCTTCACTTGTTCTGTTATTCCATCAACTTCATGAGTTACACCATCTAAGTGAGTAATACCATGAACAAGAGATGTGTGTGCATGTCCTGTCTTATCTGATGCATGTCGTGTCTCACTCAATTCAATTTCTGTCTGAGATGCATGTGCATGTCCGGTCTCCACCAATTCAATTCCTGTCTCAAATGTAGATCCCTTGTAAGCATCCACGTGTACAAGACCCTCATCCATTGCTACAATGTGTTCTATCTCCTCCACTCCACTTCCTCTCTCATTTGTATTACCATGAACCAAATCTACATGGCATGTCTCATCACTTCCTTTCTCATGTGTGGATTCTTGCACCTTAGGTCCCTCCAATGAAGTTGAACCTTGTTGGATGACACCCTGAAAGTATTCAAGGATAATCTTTGACTGCATTTTTCTTGCTTCCTCAATGGGAAATTCCTCCCACACATGTTGAAGGATCTCCAATGCAGGAACCAATTCAGGAAATCTAAGTGCTTTTGGCGGCGGCATCACAAAGTGCATTGCATCTTTCTTAGAAAGAAGAAACGATCTGTTGCTCATTCTTGACTTTGTGTAAATCATCATTGTAGTGCTGTCTTTTTCAATTTTTATTCCTACTAAGGTGCCCCCTTGAATCAAATTGCTCTTGGAGAAAGATACATTTGATGCGCACTCATCTTTCTCCAACTCTCTCTTTGTCATCACTAGAATGAGATTTCCTTTACTTAAGACCAAGAACCATGCTTTCTTTGTTGTGTCAACAACTGTCCAGTTTGTGAAGTTCTTTGGGGCATAAATTCTTCCATTGTATTTCAGTGTCATACCATTGACAAATGCTGTAGCCTCAAGATCCATCCTGTATTCAAGCACAACACAAATTTTAAGTACTTTGACAAACTACAATTACTTTGAAAAATCAAAAGTACAATGAGTCCCATTAATACACCTCAAGTTTGTATTCTTCCCAATCATATAAGTATCAATTTCATGCTTTGGGAATAGCCTAAAAGGCTTTACAAGGCTTACAGCATAAATGCTTTGGAAATAGCCTAAAAGGCTTTACAAGGCTTAGAGCATAAATGCTTTGGGAATAGCCTAAAAGGCTTTACAAGGCTTAGAGCATAAATGTGAAAAAAAATAAGGATTTACAATGATCTCTGAATACAAATTTGAAGTCTGTCATATATAAGTACAAAATGCTCTGTCAACTCCCGCAACTAATATAAGTGTAAAATGCTCTGTCAACTTCCACAACTGTAATCTGTCATGTCCACTGATACAACTTTCAATCATCTTGAAAGTTTAAAAACCTTAATCGTTGCTTAAATGGTATCGTTGCTTAAATGGTAGGGTTGTTGTGACTGTGAAACCGAATGTGAACGAATGGACTGACTCCGATTAGGAACTAGTCGGGAAATTTTGAGCATGGCTTTGATTGGTTTTTTTGGAGTTCTCTCCTCTAAGGACAAACTAATCTATGCTAATCTAGACTACACCAACCGTCGAAGCGAAGAAAAGCAAGAAATAATTTCTTTTCCATTGTTCTTTTTAATATCCTTAGGTTGCGAATTAAAAGCAAAAAATAATCTTTCCATTATTCTTTTTAATACACTAAGGTTGTGAGTTTAAAAAAGATAAAATTTATATTTTATCTTTTTTAAACTCACACCCCTTTCTCTCTCTCTCTCCCCCCCTTCTCTCCCCCCCCTTCTCTCTCGCTGCCGCCCCCATCCTCCCACCCCACCTTCCCCATTCTCACTCCCACGCCCACGTCCATTCTTTCACCTTCCCCATTCCCACTCCCTCTCCCACTCCCATCCTCCCACCCCTTTCTCTCTCTCTCCCCCCCCATTCTCTCTCGCTGCCGCGGCAGCGGCCCCCCCTTCTCTCTCTCTCTCTTCTCCTTCTCATTTTAAAAAAGATAAAATTTATATTTTCAAAAACTAATTTACTTACAACTCATAAGAATTGAACATTCACATTAATAAGAAGTTAAAATCTTAATAAATTTGAATTTATATAATAAAAACTATAAAGTAGTTTAACTTAAAGTTTATGAAAAAATAACGTAAAATAAAGAAAACAAGACTTTAAATTAAAATTTTAATATTTACCTAGAAGAATATATTAATTCTCCCTAAAAAGAAATAAATTAAAGTAATAATAACGAATATTCTCCCTAAAAAGAAATAAATTAAAGTAATAATAACGAATGTAAGTTAAACTACTTTTAAAATTTTAATTTAAAATGTAATAAAATCAAAATTATACTCTTTATATTCCAAAACAAAATGCATTATAGTGTAAATTAAACTAGTAAATTAAAAATGAAAGTGAAACTCATTTTAAATTCAAAAACAAAGAAAAATTTAAAATTCAAGTTTCTACAAGTTTTGCTTTTAGCATACATTTGTCTTTTCACATCCACGGGTTTGTCTTTTGAAACACAAGGTTGTCTTTTATCACAATTTTCACATCCACGCGTTTGTCTTTTGAAACACAAGGTTGTCTTTTCTCACAATTTTCAAGTTTTCACACGTTCGTCTTTTCAAACACAAGGATTCATCGTTTAACAAAAGGCGAGAAATTTTGAAATTCTAGTTTCCACACGTTTCTCTTTTCAAACACCAAGGTTTGTCTTTTCAAACACAAGGATTCATAGTTTAAAAAAAGGCGGGAAATTTTGAAATTCTAGTTTCCACACGTTTCTCTTTTCAAACACCAAGGTTTATAGTTTTGTTTGTTTAAGTTTCGACTAAATCACACACCAATCTCCTCTAATATGCCTCATTGATCGTAGCTCCCAAATTCTTCCATCAAAACATCTCTCCTTTATTTCTTCTTGATCATCGCCCACTCATTTTTTCTCCTCATTGGTAAGATTTTTTATCTCGATCGTACTTTCTCTTGTGCCCTTCCTCTCTAAATTTTCATCAAACACCAAGGTTTATAGTTTTGTTTGTTTAAGTTTAGACTAAATCACATACCAATCTCCTCTCATATGCCTCATTGATCGTAGCTTCTTCATCTTGTCTCGATCGTCGCCCACTCATTTCTCCTCTTCATTGGTAAGATTTTCTATCTCGATCGTACTTTCTCGTGTCCTCCCTCTCTAAATTTTCATCTCTCTCACTCTTCTCTCTCTCTCTTTCCTCTCCGCTCTAGTCTACGTTTCCTCTCATCTTAGTCTACTCTCTCCCCTCCTCTTCATTTCCCCTCTCTCTCTCTCTCTCCCTTTCTCCTCACCTTTTTCCTCTCTCTCACTTGCGCTCCCCACTCTCCTCTCCACTCTCTCTCTCACTTGCCGTGATCTCCCCCCCCCTCCCCTCTCTCTCTCTCCTCCCCCTCTCTCTCTCTCTCTCTCCACCCCTCCCTCTCTTTCGCTGCCGCGGCAGCGGCCCCTCCCCTCCTCTCTCTCTCTCCCTCCCCCTCTCTCTCGCTCTCGCATCTCCCCCCTACTCTCTCGCTGCCACGGCAGCGGCTCCCCCTCTCTCTTCCCTCTCCCCACCCCTTCCCTCTCCCCCTCTCCCCCTCTCTCTCTCCCTCCCCTCTCTCTCGCTACCCCCCTTCTCTCTCTCCCCCCCTCCCTCTCTCGCTGCCGCGGCAGCGGCCGCGGCCCCCCCCCCTTCTCTCTCTCTCCCCCTCCCCTCTCTCTCGCTCCCTCTGCCCCCTCCCCCCTTCCCTCTCCCCCCCTCCCCCTCTCTCGCTGCCGCGGCAGCAGCCGCGGCCCCCCCCCCTTCTCTCTCTCTCCCCCTTCCCTCTCTCTCGCTGCCCCCGGCCCCTCCCCCCTTCCCTCTCCCCCCCCTCCCCCTCTCTCGCTGCCGTGGCAGTGGCCGCGCCCCCCCCCCTTCCCTCTCCCCCCTCTCTCGCTCCCCCCTCCCTCTCGCTCCCCCCTTCCCTCTCCCCCCCCTCCCCCTCTCTCGCTGCCATGCCCCCCCCCCCCTTACCTCTCCCCCCTCTCTCGCTCCCCCCTTCCCTCTCTCTCCCCCCTTCCCTCTCCCCCCCCCTCCCCCTCTCTCGCTGCCGCGGCAGCGGCCGCGGCCCCCCCCTTTCTCTCTCTCCTCCCCTCCCTTTCCCCCCCCCCTTCTCTCTCCCCTCCCCTCCCTCTCTCGCTGCCGCTGCCGCGGCAGCGGCCCCCCCCCCCTCTCTCTCTCTTCCCCCCCCTTCCCTCTCTCCTCCCCTCCCTTTCCCCCTCCCTCCCTCTCGCTCCCCCCTTCCCTCTCCCCCCCCTCCCCCTCTCTCGCTGCCGCGGCCCCCCCCCCCTTCCCTCTCCCCCCTCTCTCGCTCCCCCCTTCCCTCTCCCCCCCTCCCCCTCTCTCACTGCCGCGGCAGCGGCCGCGGCCCCCCCCCGCTTTCTCTCTCTCCTCCCCTCCCTTTCCCCCCCCTTCTCTCTCCCCTCCCCTCCCTCTCTCGCTGCCGCTGCCGCGGCAGCGGCCCCCCCCCTCTCTCTCTCTTCCCCCCCCTTCCCTCTCTCCTCCCCTCCCTTTCCCCCCCCTCCTTCTCTCTCCCCTCCCCTCCCTCTCTCGCTGCCGCTGCCGCAGCAGCGGCCCCCCCCTCTTTCTCTCTCTTCCCCCCCTTCCCTTTCGCTGCCCCCTCTCTCCCCCGTTCCCTCTCCCCCCTCCCCCTCTCTCACTGCCGCTGCCGCGACAGCGGCCCCCTCCCTCCCCTCTCCCCCCTCCCCTCTCCCCCCTCCCCCTCTCTCGCTGCCGCGGCAGCGGCAGCGGCCCCCTCCCCTCCCTCTCCCTCCTCCCTCTCACCGCCCCCCCTTCTCTCTCTCCCCCCTTGCCCCCTCCCCCCCCCCCCTTCCCTCTCCCCCCCCTCCCTCTCTCGCTGCCGCTGCCGCGGCAGCGGCCCCCTCCCCTCCCTCTCCCCCCTCCCCTCCCCGCCCCCTCCCCCCTCCCCCTCTCTCGCTGCCGCGGCAGCGGCTCCCTCCCCTCCCTCTCCCCCCTCCCTCTCACCGCCCCCCCTCCTCTCTCGCCGCGGCCCCCATCCCTCCCTCTCCCCTCTCCCTCTCACCGCCCCCCCTTCCCTCTCCCCCCCCTCCCCCTCTCTCGCTGCCGCGGCAGCGGCAACGGCCCCCTCCCCTCCCTCTCCCCCCTCGCCTCCCCTCCCTCTTCCCCCTCTCTATCCCTGCCCCCCCTCCCTCTCTCGCCGCCCCCCCTCCCTCTCCCCTCCCCTCTCCCTCCCCTCCCTTCCCCCCTCTGCGCTGCCGCGGCGCAGCGGCCTCCCCCTCCCCTCTCTCTCTCCCCCCCCCTCGCTGCTTCTCCTCTCTTTCCCCCCTCCCCCTTCTCTCCCCCTCCCTTTCTCTCCCCTCTCTTTCCCCCCCCTTCTCTCGTCTCTCTCCCTCTCTCTTTCTTTCTCTCTTTTGCTGCCGAGGCAGCAAGACTCTCTCTCTTCTTTTCTCTCTCTAAAAATCTTTCCTTCACTTTTCTCTCTCTATAATAAAATTCAAAGAATACAAAATTTTAAAACAGTACCTGGAAAAAAGTTGAAATCGATGCTTGTGCTTGCTTGTGCTTGCTTTTGCTCTTCCTCCTCTTTTTGCTTCTCCTCTTGCTCTTCCTTGTTGAAATGAGAGAAACAATGAGAGAAGGAGAGTATATATAAGAAAAACTAGGGTTTTAAGTGCTTCTCTCTCATTGGTCCTTCTATAACATTATCTCCTCTCCCATTGGCCTCTCTATTAGATTATCTTCTCTCTCTCTCCCACCCACTCCCATCCTCCCACCCCATTCCCACTCCCACTCCCACTCCCACCCCCATGCTCCCACCCCACCTCCCCCATTCTCACTCCCACGCCCACGCCCATTCTTTCACCTTCCCCATTTTCCACTCCCTCTCCCACTCCCATCCTCCCACCCCACCCCTCCCACTCCCACCCTCACTCCACCCCCACCTCCCCCATTCCCACTCCCACTCCCACTCCCACTCCCATTCTCCCACCCACTCACATCCTCCCACCTACACCTCTCACTCCCACTCCCATCCTCCCACCCCCACCCCTCCCCCCCCATTCCCACTCCCACTCCCATTCTCCCACCCTTATCCTCCCACCTCACCCCTCCCACTCCCATCCTCCCACTCCCTCTCCCACTCCCACTCCCACTCCCACTCCCATTTTCCCACCCCCCCACCTCCCCCATTCCCACTCCCACTCCCATTTTCCCACCCCCCCCACCTCCCCCACTCCCACTCCCTCCCCCATCCTCCCACCCCACCCCTCCCACTTCCACCCCCACCTCCCCCATTCCCACTCCCATCCTCCCACCTCACCCCTCCCACTTCCACCCCCACCTCCCCCATTCCCACTCCCTCTCCCACTCCCATCCTCCCACTCCCACTCCCCACCCCACCCCTCCCACTCCCACTCCCATCCTCCCATCCTCCCACCCTCACCCCACCCCCACCTCCCCCATTCCCACTCCCTCTCCCACTCCCACTCCCATTCTCCCACCCCCACCTCCCCCATTCCCACTCCCTCTCCCACTCCCACTCCCATCCTCCCACCCCCACCCCCACCGCCCCCATTCCCACTGCCTCTCCCACTCTCCCTTTCTCCCACTACCACCCTCCCACACTCCCTTTCTCCACTTTCCCACTCTCCCTTTCTCCCACTACCACCCTCCCAACTATCAATTCCACTATTACTTATGAATTCTAATTAAAACTATTACTTAAATAAATGATATTACTTGAAAACACTCATAGGATTTAAGGTTTAGGATTTCGTGGTTTGGGTTTAGGATTTGGGGTTTGGTGAGTTAGGGTTTAGGGTTTAGGGTTCAAGGTTTGAGGGTTAGGGTTTGGGGGTTAGGGTTTAGAGTTTGGTGGTTTAGGGTTTAGGGTTTAGGGGTTAGGGTTTAGGATTTAGGGTTTAGGGTTTAGGGTTTGGGGGTTAGGGTTTAGGGTTTAGGGTTTGGGGGTAGGGTTTAGGGTTTGGGAGTTAGAGTTTAAGGTTTAGGGTTTAGGGTTTGGGGTTTAGGGTTTAGGGTTTGGGGTTTAGGGTTTGGGAGTTAGGGTTTAGGGTTTAGGGTTCAGGGTTTGGGGTTTAGGGTTTGGGGTTTAGGGTTTAGGGTTTGGGAGTTAGGGTTTAGGGTTTAGGGTTTGGGATTTAGGGTTTAGGGTTTAGGGTTTGGGAGTTAGGGTTTAGGGTTTAGGATTTAGGGTTTAGGAGTTAGGGTTTAGGGTTTGGGGGTTAGGGTTAAGGGCTTAGGGTTTAGGATCTAGGGTTTAGGAGTTAGGGTTTAGAGTTTAGGGCTTGGGGGTTAGGGTTAAGGGTTTAGGGTTTAGGGTTTAGGGTTTCGGGTTTCGAGTTTGGGAGTTAGGGTTTAGGGTTTGGGGTTTGGGAGTTAGGGTTTAGGGTTTAGGGTTTGGGGGTTAGGGTTTAGGGTTTAGGGTTTAGGGTTTAGGAGTTAGGGTTTGGGGTTTAGGGTTTAGGGTTTGGAAGTTAGGGTTTGGGGTTTGGGGGTTGGGGTTTAGGGTTTGGGGTTTGGGGGTTAGGGTTTAGGGTTTAGGGTTGTTATTAGTTAGGGTTTAGGGTTGTTTTGGTTTACAGTTTAGGGTTTAGGGTTTAGGGTTGTTATTGGTTAGTGTCTAATTAAATTTTCAAACACGTTCTGGATTTTTAAATCATTAATAAAGTAGATTATTGAGAAGAGACTAATGTTCTTTTTAATGGTTGTTACAGCTTGTTTGCAGGGGAAACTCACAAAGGAGATGGCTATAAAATTTATTCCGGGGATGGAGGTGATTTTATGTTGCAAAAGAGAAGTAGTTGCATTTGCTACAATCCATGAAAGTGATCCAAATTCTATTTGTCACTTTAGAAGACTTGGCGAAGATAAGGTAGCGGTTATCGTATCAAGGATTCTTAGTGCACATGTTGAGCTAAAGCATAAGTGTGGGGATATGGAAATCCTTGGAGATGTTATGCCCTATAATACTTCCAACAAAGCATTTATTGCATGGGACAGAGATGAGACTTATCCAACACATGTCATCAGGAATACAAAGTGCATATCTTTGGATTTTAGAGTGGGAGATATTTTACAAATGTTATCATTTACAAATAAGTATGTAGCAGAAGGTCAAGTCTTGGGATTTGAACAAGTTGAACACTGGACATTTGCGCAGATGAGAATTCAAAAAGTTACTGATGATGGTATGGATGATAACTCAATGTCATTGGATGGTCCCTACTATGAGGTAGGTAAGGATTTGAGATGGAGCATGCAATTTTTAAAGATTGGAAAGACTCGGCATGTGGTTTTTAATGATAAACATAATGTATACTACAACATCAAAGAATTGAAAGAATATGCCAATGTACCAAGCTCTATTCCTTCAGAGATGGATGATTCCAATGCACTC
Organism: Dipteris shenzhenensis; assembly: GCF_047967505.1. NCBI lineage: Eukaryota > Viridiplantae > Streptophyta > Polypodiopsida > Gleicheniales > Dipteridaceae > Dipteris > Dipteris shenzhenensis. The sequence goes on along the minus strand of NC_141616.1, from coordinate 22,492,123 downwards.
AACTATAGCACTGACGTCTTATCAGAAGTCGATGAGTTCATTGGTACCGAGAAAGAAAAATATTTCACAAGTGATGCCTTATCCGGGGTGGATGAGTTCATGCACATTGAGAACTTTGGCAAAGATGTGAAAAGTGTTATATCTTCAAGCATGGATGGCTTCATGGATACTGATAAAGTTCTTGGAGTCAAAGCAGGTAGCTATGGAATTATGGAAATCATGCACGATAGTATAATGAGTGATGTTCTCTCTGGAGTAGAGGAGTTTCAAGACTATGGAGTTATGAAATCCATAGAAAGTGCATCAATGAGCGATGTTCTCTCAGGAATAGATGAGTTTGAAGATCATTCTGGACACTCTATCACCACTGACTATGGAGTTATGAAATCCATAGAAAGTGCATCAATGAGTGATGTTCTCTCAGGAATAGATGAGTTTGAAGATCATTCGGGACACTCTAATGCCATTGTGACAAGTGGTTCTACGATTGTATCAAAAGTAGGGATGAGATCAACAAAGGACTATTCGGTGTTTGACTTTGATTGTGAACTTGTAAATGTTACAAATGGTTTGACGAATGTATCAAAAGCAAGGATGACATCAACAGAGGAATATTCAGTATTTGACTATCAGAGTGATAAGATCAAGGATGCAACATCTCATGAAAACAACGTGACAAATAAATCTTACAAGGAGAACTACACAAATCCAAATAAGAAGGAACAGAAGGTCCCAAAACGGACATACAGATGCATGAAAAGACAACGAGTGCAGGCAGATCCAGAAAAGCAACCAAAGAGAATAAGAGTAATGAATGAAGATGTTATGCTAAAAGCAATGCGATCTACATGCTGTAAGCATACATGTATGCGATCCATTAACTTACATGACATCAAGGGTTGTAGAGAACATGTCTGGCAAAGGAAAGGAAGCAGAAGAAATGAATACCTACTCACGAGATTGTCTTGCTTTCTTGTAAATGATAAGAGAAGGCGAAGTTCAGGACATCAAATAAGGCCTCTTATAAATGGAAAAAGTATATGCAATAATGCATATCGCATTATTACAGGATTATCACATGGCACATATTGGAATTTGGCTAATAAAGCAAACTATGGAGTTAAATTTAACATTCATGGAAACATAGGAAGGCCCAAAACAAGAGCCTCAACGGTTGCGGCAACAGCAATTTTGAAAGATTACATTTATGAAAATGCTTTACCGCAACCCCACCTATCAGAAATGCATCTTCCGATAGGTTTGACCAAAAAAGAAGTATTTAACTCTATTGGAGAAACACAGAGGCAAAGAGGGCATGCACCGGCATCTTTTCATACTTTGTATACTCTTTGGAAAAAAAGCTTTGGACATGTTAAAATCCCAAAGAGGCAAAAAATGTCAAAGTGCAACGACTGTGATGATCTAAAGCGAGCACTTGAGAGTGCAACATCTCCAGAACAAAAAGAAGCTTACAAAAGAAAGAGAGAATTTCATCATGGACTTGTTCGACATTCTAGAATAAAATATGCATTTTGGAAGGAGCAAGCTATTTCTCACCCAAATGAGTACATGTGCATTATTGTAGATGGTATGGATCAAAATACAACAACATTACCTCGATTCGTTAACACTCCACCTAAGCTACAAGGCAAATACTTTTTAAAGACACATCTATGTGGAGTGTTAGTGCACGGATTTAAGTTTTTTGTAGACATATGGATTGATTCCTTGCATCTACACGATAGCAATCAAGTTGTAACATCCGTTATGAAGGCAATTCACAATGTACATGCAGAAAAAGGTCGCCTACCAGCAACTTTGAGAATACAAGCAGACAATTGCGGACGAGAGAATAAGAATGTACTCTTCTTTGCATTTTGCTCAATGCTAATCGCTCATAGAATCTTCAATGAGATTGAAGTTGGGTTTTTGTTGGTTGGGCACACACATGAGGATATCGATCAGGTATTTAGCACAGTTTCAAGAGAACTAAAACACAAGGACATGGAGACAATGGATGACTTGATAAGAAAATGCGGGAGGCAAGTTGGTGGCCGTAAGGAAGGAACAATATGCTCAATGGTTGAGAGGATGTATGATTGGAAGAGCTTTATTCTACCTTTCATATAAAAAGGTGGTGATGCCCTGATTGGTCATAGCGCTCCACACTATTTTCGATTTTTCTTAAAGGATGAAAAACCAGTGATGCAATGGCAACACTATTCTCTTGATACAAAATGGGAACCTGAAGAACCTTACTCTCTCTTAACTTCAATCCCGAGCAAAGAAATGCATCCAACATGGGCTCCTATAAAAGAATTCAGCGAGAAATCCAAAGGTGAAATAGAAGGCTTAAAAGCTTTTATTGCATACAAAGAGGAAATGCTCCGGAGATTTCCTGATTGGAAGCCCTCTTGGAAGGAACACACTACTGTTGTAATTAGCAAGACCTACCAATTGATAAAGGACCTTGCAAAAATGCGAGAAGATGATATTAAGGCAGAACGGCCTTTATTTTGGCCAAATGTTGGTAATGACTTGCGTCCAGCATGTGGTCTCTTTGAAAATGAGTTTGAATCGTTGCTCCCACGTCCATATTGTGGACCCAAGAAGAGAGAGTTTATGCCACAAATAGACATAGATGTCCATTGTTTTGTTGCAGTTCGACCATCGGATGATGAACATGAGAACGTGAAGTTTTGGGTTGCAAAAGTAGTTGACGTGAGCATGGATGACCGGGGGAGAGCTACAACATTTACAGCGGTATGGTATGAGCCAAGGGGCAGGAAGGAGAACCAAGATAACAGTACATTGTATAGTAGTTGTTTGAAAAAGGAATGGGTCCCAAACCATGAAGCAATTTCAAGACTTTCCACAGAGACAGTCATAGTATCCTGGAAATCAAGGTCAAAGAAAACAAAGAAGCACATGGGGTATGATGTAGAAGACAAAATAAAATTACCGCAACCAATTATTACGCACATTACAGAGTTCACAAAGATGCTCGCCCGGGAGGAAGTAGAAGGAGATAGCGCAAATGAAGAATGCCCATGATAACACCATTCAAATATCGAGAAAGAGTGAAGGTGGTGGTGGTTGTCAGATGAGAGTGAATGAAGATGGCACCCAAGCGACAAGTGACGACAGAAAGGACATTCTGAACAAGCAAATGTTTGGATCGCTCATTTCTGTGATCATGATAGAAAAGGACATTCAAACAAGCAAATGTTTGGATCGCCCATTTGTACTAAACTCATTGTAAAGGAAAAATTAAATTATTGAAAAGGCCACAGGAGATCCTTTGTACAAAGACTCATCCAGAGCAATATTTGTTGTAAAACTTATGACATGATAATGTAAAATTGCAAGCATAGCTATTGCTATTTTTTGGAGTACAAAAGAGGCTTCCATCATGTCTCATGTGTATATAAACCTTTTAATTTCTTGAATATTCAAGAGTGTTATAGTTTTCTGCATTGAAAGTAAAAAGAGTCTTACAGGTCTCTTATGTATACATTTTTAAAATGTTGTGAATCCTCAATAGCATGGGTTTTTCATGGATTTAAACTAATAACTCAGATTTTTTATTTTAAGAATATGATTCTTATAAACAAGAAATAGAAATTTAGGATTTAATAGTAGTTTTTGCATTATTTGTACAACATTGTAGAGAGATATTTTGAAATGTCTTATGTGAAAATGATAGTGCCAGAAAGTAAACTTTTGATTCTCGAATGACAATTTCATAAAGTAAACTTTTCAGTTGGGAAGAATTTTAAGGAATAGTCCAAAAGTAGACATATGAGTCCAAAATTAATGAAATAAGTGTTAGTAGTGGAAAGTGTGTGGAGGAGGAGGCATTAATGCTAGAGAGGTATACTTTTCATGTTTGTTATTTATGTGCCTCTTGTTCTTAACTAGTTTTTTGTGATTGACTTGCTCCATGGGTTTCTTGATAAGGCATTCAAAAGGTCAATGTAAATCTGATTCTGGATCCTCTGGAGACATGACCGAGGAGCACCGTAAAAATCTTGAGGAGCAACAAAAGATGTTGGTGGAGAAACAAAAGGAAAATATAGGGAATCCTGATCCTGTAAAACCAGGGAGAAGGAAGAATACCAACTTGGATGGAGATGGTAAGCTGAAATATCTTTGTTGAAGTTTTCCAATTCCTTTTAGTCTAGTATTGTCATTTGATATGCATTATGTTTGCAGATACTTCGGAAGCTCATGACTCGAGGATAGTGAGAAAGCCTTTCTCCATTGAATTTATTTGGGTTCCATTGTCTTTTTTGCCACGTTGGAAACATCCCGTCATACCTAGGAGTTGGGTAAAGGTATGGGAGTTTGACTATATCAAATTGGGCAAAGAGATAGTGCAATCACAGCTTGTAGATGGATATCAAGAATTATGTGATTTTTTTGCACTTCTACATCAACAAGGGAAGAAACGAAACTCTAAACAATGCACATGGAGTGTGGATTGTTGCATTGTGGATCTTCCCACAGGGTATGCTATAGGTGGTGAAGAAGAGGTTCCACCTTGGAATGTTATCTCAGAAGATCATATCTCCTCTTCCTTGACCATTGCTACAAGTGTGATGGATGACAATGGGTCGACTTTGGTTTTTTGTTCTCCATCTACTTTGCCTATTGTGGAGTGCTATGCAGTAAGATTAAAAATGGAGGTGGCTTGCAGGTAAATTTATTTGTGTTGAACACTTCATGAAGTCTTGCAGGTTATAGGCTAGGGTCTGGATTCTGGTACATATTGTTTTGTTTCAAGAAGATGGATAGTACAAAGCATGGAACCTCAAGGCATTTCAAACACTTGGGATTGGTGTGAAGGTGAGTCTTCAGATGTATTTTTGCTTCTACTTCTGTATCATAAATCACATAGAAATTGACTCATGCTTTTTTGAATAGTCTTATATTTTCCATGCTATGGCTATGAGGAGGATAGGACATGCAATCAGCAAAGGGTGTGGCCTCCATGATGAGGATGAGTTTAGATAGAAACTTGCTTCCACATTACTTGCCTTCAGTCCATCGTTCCAAAAGAGTTGGCAAGGGAGGTGCATGGCGTGGATCTCTTGAGAAGAGTCTTGCATTCATACTTATGTTCTTGGAGATGTTGTGTCCTCCAAATGGTTCCATTCTTGAGATGGGGGCAGGGACAGGACCAGGATAAGGGCTGCACTCCACTTTGGTCGCCCTTGCTTGGCAATAGACAATGACCCAAAGATATGTACTAGACTACTTCCAGGAGTGGTGGATGCTATTTATGCAGGTGTGGGATTGTCTACACAGCAGCATATGCTCATGGACATCGATGCTGAGGAGGAAGAAATCAATGTTGCTGTGCCATTGGGCTAGTGAGTAAAAAATGTTGTTCTTTATTTTGGATGAATACCTTTCATTTACGCATGTAAGGGAGTTTTAGAGTTTCATTTTGAAGTGAATTGCCAACTTACACAGAGAGTATGGCCATCCACATGGAAAGGAATGACAAATCTTATAACTATGAGTTGAGGGAGAAGAAAAGACGACGGACTTTATTTGTGGATGACTTCGTCGATGAGAATTAGTTTATGGTTATACTTTATGGTCTACTAGACATTGGTGCTATCTCACATACACGATTTTTATATTTGGCTATCGTTTTGATTCTGAAATTTTGTGACATTATGCATATGAGACAATAGTTTGGAAAACTTTTTTTGGGTGTACTCTAGTTTATTAATGCGCAAGTAAAATCTACATTGGAGGTACAGATTGTTTTGGCTTTTGAAACAATCTTGAGCTTCTATTTTGTTGGTTGGCATTATTTAATGTAAGATTCTATGATATGCATTCCTTTTCCTTCATACGTTGTCACTCTTACTTGTTATATTACCTGCATCTGGTAAACTTGTTGCATGTGGTTTGTAAAATATCACTTGGCGGCTTACATATAGATGAGCAAGCTGAAGTGCACACATAGATTTATTGGTCGGATTGGTTCATTGAAATTCAAAATTTAAATTATGCTTGTGGGTTATAATTTTTAGTGTGGAATCCTGGATTCATGATTTGGATTTAATCTTTTTTTGGTTAGGAATATACTGGGCAAAACTTCCATGTCTGGTAAAAGTTTTGTGCAATATGTTTAAACCTTGTTCATAGATGGAATCACATACATGAGTGGCCAACTTAGTTGAATAGTCTACTTTGGGTGTGAGGAGAATAGATAAAAAAATAATGAATTTAAACATATATATGAATGTTCTAAAAGATAATGTATCATTCTAGGGGGGTTGCAAATGACCTTGACCCATTTTAATATTTTCTTTAAATACTATACATGGAAAGTTTGTACTATTAGAATTGAATAAATATAGTTGGTATTTAACATATGCCACTGTAATAGTGTTTCAATATAATTCCTTGAATGAATATACATAGGAACATGTTGCAAAAAGGCTCGCTCGGACTTCTCCACTCGTGCTTTTCTGCTCGGATACCTGTAAAACCCACTTCTTAATGGAGGACCATACATTTGAGGTGGAGGCGGTGGATACATCCCTAATGAGGGGTGGGGGTATGCCCCTGAGTTGGAAACCCCAGGTTGTTGTTGCAAGAATCGAGGGGGTTGCGGAGGGGCAATCATCTTCTTTGAAGGGGGGTTAGGCAGAACTTTATCAAACTTTTGAGCAATCTCATGTGCTAGCACCATAGTTTATGGATTCTCCCATTTAAGCTTGAGGCGAAATTTCTTCACTTGCTCCTGCTACAAGGTATCCCAGCACATGCTGAGTCATTCCAGCTCCAAATCTGGCATTGTCCTCCTACGTGGCAATTAAATAGTCCAAGAGCACGGCCACTCAATCCACATATGGACACGCCATCTCACCTTTTGACTGCTTCAAGTTTGCCACCTGCAGGTACACATTCTCTGGCTCCTCTTCTTTGTGAAATACTCAATCATCACTGCTGTCAACCTTGGCCAACTTTTGCAAACGTCTTCGGCCTACTTCTCATACCACACTTGAGCCAAATTCTCTAGAAAGGTGGGAAGAACCAATAGCCATCTATCTTCAGTAAGAAAGTTGAGAGAAACACAACAGCACTTGAAGGCCACAAGATACTCATTTGGATTTTCTTCAACCCATCCACCACAGGAATGGTGGCTAAGATTCCATCGGGCTGATAGAATTACTAGCCATCGTAGTGGCCTGCAATTACTCACCTGTTAGTTAGCACCACCGGGCTTACATGCATGATTAACTATGAGTGTAGTAAATGACTAGCCACCAGGCTTGCATGCTCAGTAAAGTACTAGAGTGCATGGTAATGAGTGATTAGAGGTGATTAGGCTTCGTGATTTACTTTTATGGTAATTGCTGCCTAGTGTGGTGTCTCTCATCAACCATGTTTATCGTGGCTAAGATTCCACCAGGCTAGCAGTTAGTTATACCAGCCATCGCAATGGCATGCTCACCTGCCAATTACCACCACCTAGCATTTGCTTCATGATTACCAGCCACTGCTGCCTGCAATTAATATGGATGGTACCTTGAGCCTTCGGGCCTCCAGCCACCATGGTGGCTTGAACTTTATAATATATAAGATCTGTGGCATTTGGCAACGTTGCTCTCATTCGCTCCTGCTTTGCTGCTTTGCTCCACACAGTTTGCTACTTTTCTCACATGCTCTACATGACTTTTCTCTACACACCCTCCTCCATCTCTCTTCTGCCCCTACTCTACTTTGCTCTTGCCTCCCTCCTCCAACTCTTTGTTGGGATAAGTATGATCAAGGGCTTGCTCTATGGTGCATGTGTGCATCTAGGGGAGTCACATGTGTGTGTGTGTGTGTGTGTGTGTGTGTGTTGTAGAGGCACATCTAGTGCTATGATGTGTCTAGTGTGTGACCTAAGTGATGATATAAGCCAGAGGCCCCCACATGGGAGGTTCCTTTGATTTAGGCCAATCCCACTGATGTAGGGGCTGATTGCCATTGATATCCTCTCTTTCTCTAAAATGGAGGTCATTCCTTCATTCTAATACATGGATTTTGACTCTTTGTGCCATGATGCATCTCTTCTATCCCATACACCCTAGCATAAGTTGGTCCATTCCTAGAGCCTATTGCTGGTGAATTTTGAAGGCCAATGCTTGATGGAGCAAGGATAAATCAAAGAAAAGACAGTCAAAGAAGGTGCACTATTTCATCTATGCTCTATGGTGAACTTACCTTGGTATAAAAGCTTTAGTTTTGCATAGAAAGCCCTCTCAAACTCTTCTCCATTTGTGTGAATTATGACCTCCAAGTTGAGCTAGTCTACTACAAAGCATCTTTTATAGTATTGGACATTTAATGTTAGAGTAAATGCTAGAGTGATGTTTAAGGATTGAAGAAATGCTAAAGTATATATTAGAGAATTCTTTTCCAGTTTGAAATTCAGTTGGGACTGATCTCTTGTCAAAATGCCAAGCTCTAAAGGTTCTTCTAATGATAAGCACTTGAAGAAGATTACAAGGACAAAGTTCAAAGTGAAGAAGACCCTAGCAAAGAAGCTTTGGGAGAAGCCAACAGGGTTTCAATATGCTATACAATTAGGATTCTCTAAATTTATCTCTAGCAATCTACATTTGTCTGGTGAGGGAGATTTTCTTGTTCAACAAGATTTGTCATTAAATTATAAGAGAGTAGATACTGCTTGACAAAGGTAAGACCCTCTCATGGCTACTTATAAAATTGACAAGCTCGCAAGGCTTCCATACCTGGCAGATGAAGATAGAGTTTATGCTTATGAAAGAAAATATTTGGGACTTAGTCAAGGAAGGAACTCAAACCTCTCAAGAAGATGAATCAACTACAACCAAAGGTAAAGGAAAGGCCACTGAGTCTATACTTCTACACCTATCGATGCAAAAAGGATAGAGAAAGCCTATGCCATCATTAATCACCTTGAGAGGAATTGTTATATAATCAACCCTTGCTCATATTGTGCCAAGAATAATCACTCTGAAAAGTTTTGCAATGAGAAAAAGAGGACTATGACAAATTTGGTTGAAGAGAGAACTCCATCAGCAAATGAAGCATCCAACCTTGTGGTAGAAGATGACTTTGCCTTTTGAGCAACTTGTCTTTGAATTTTTATTTATCATCACTCGGTCAAATTTTGAGGTTCTCTGCCTGGAGTAGTACTCCAAAAAGAATGCTATGTATTTTGTCTTTTGTAACTCACCTCTGGTCACCATATGATGTAGGCAATGTGATATGTGTTTGGTCTATCCCATTTTTGTAAATCTTGACCCTTGGGCACCTTTTCTAGCATGAGATTCTAGACATAGATTTATCCTTGCCCACCATGAGATGGCATGAGAAACTATGAGACTAGATGTATCCTTGACATTGCAAGAGGCAAACCCTTGAGGGGGGGTATGTTGGGATAAGTATAGTTAAGGGCTTACTCTATGGTGCATGTGTGCATCTAGGCGAGTCACATGTGTGTGTGTGTGTGTGTGTGTGTGTGTGTGTGTTGTAGAGGTACATCTAGGGCTATGATGTGTCTAGTGTGTGACTTAAGTAATGATGTAAGCCAAAGGCCCCCACATGGGAGGTTCCTTTGATTTAGGCTAGTCCCATTGATGTAGGGGCTGCTTGCCACTGATATAAGGGAGGTGCCTACACCATCCTCTCTTTCTATAAAATGGAGGTCATTCCTTCATTCTAATACATGGATTTTGCCTCACTTGTGCTCTCACTCTTTGTGCTATGAATGCATCTCTTCTATCCCAGTGCCCACACTCTTCTACACTCTCATCACTCATCTGCTCCCCTGCTCATCCACTCTACTACTCACACACTCATCTTCACCATGCCTACTACCACCCCTCGATGCAACATAATCCCAATATTATTTGCCTTCTCGTATAAGGTGATTGCATTGCAGACATATGGAGTAGGAATGTTGGCTCTAGTGGACACCCTTTGTTCCTACAGTCGATTCCCCCATATCTGCATCTCACCACCTTAAATGACATGGTCAAAGAGGGCCTCTTGTCTTGAGATATCGAGCTCCACTTGTGATATGCCAAGGTGACCGTTGTGCATTTATGTCACCGACTTGTTAGCTACAGATGCGGTTGGTACACCGCCCATGAATAATAGCTAAATGACATCTATCTTTATCTACTCTAGTTAGTGGCTCAGTTAGTATGCCACCTTAGTTAGCTGAGTTTGGTTTGAGACCCACATATAGGGTTCACCTATTCTTTTGTACTTAGAGTTCTTTTGGCTTTCACAACTAAGAAGAGGAAAATTGTTTTCAGCCTCCACCTTTGTGTATATTTCCCATTGTGTAAGTGAGAATGTTGTGAGACTCCTTCCTTTCTCCCACTCTCTTCACATGGTATCAAAGCTCAGTTCATGATAAGGAGCTCAAGAAATCAAACCAAGTTCGCAGTGTCCTAGTAAGAGGATCAGTGTTGCACAGCCAAAAAGAGCAAGAGTGCACTGTCTCAGATTGGGACGTCCTTTGCGGTGTGGCGAAAGGGAAGTATACACTATAAGCAAGGGCATAGTCCTTGGTGAAATTATTTTTTTGATTTGAGGCCATTTTAGGGCCCGTTTTGGTGGCAGAAGTTTTCCGCATGCACTCAGGAAAGTGCCTTATTTTTAGCGTGCGACCAATGTTCCGCAGGTCGGTGAAAAGTTATCACAGAAATTACATCGTATGCCTATGCGCAGAGATATTGAGAGTGCCAAAATCATTCTTATTACCTGTTGATGCATAATCGTCACTAGGAAGTGACTGTGTGGTCAAATACCACTGTCGTTAGTTTTGCAGATTTGCCCTTGTGAGGCAGAAGTGTTTTTTTGTAGTGACAGAATATTTTACAGTGTTCTGTAATGGCGTCTGATGCTCTTTCATAGATTATCACTGAAAAGCTTGACAAGAACAACTTCCAAGCATGGAAGTTTAGAATGATGAATTTCCTTAAGGGAAAAGGCTATTGGGAGTTCATTACTGGAGCTAAACAAGAATCAGTTATTCCTAATATTCCCAATCAACAAGAGTTGCATGCATTTAAAGGCTGGCATGAGAGAGCCAGAAAAGTTATGTACTGGCTATCTATCAATATTTTAGATTCTATGATTGTGCATATTTAGGATGCAAGCACGCCAAAGGAGGCATGGGATACTTTGACAAAAATGTATGGCACAAATATGCAAGCCAGGAAAATGCAGCTCAAGCAGGAGTTGCATAATGTGTAGAGAGAAAATATGAGCATCAATGACTACCACATGAAGGTGAAGAAGATTGCAGATGCACTTGCTTCTATTGGGTCGCCAGTGGAAGATGATGCTTTAGTTTCTGTGACCTTGAATGGTCTAGGAAAGGACATGGCTGATGAGAGTCACCTCCATCGGGCATTGATCACCACATAAGTAAATCATGAAGCCTAATCACCTCTAATCCCTCATTACCATGCACTCTAGTACTCTACTAAGCATGCAAGCCTGGTGACTGGTCATTTACTGCACTCATAGTAATCATGCATGCAAGCCCTGTGGTGGTAACTGATAGGTGAGTAATTGCGTGCCATTGGGGTGGCTAGTAATTAACTGCCAACCTATTGGAATCTTAGCCACCACCATAGATATGGCTAGTAATCTTAGATCCACCACCTCTAATCACTCATTACAATGCAAGGTAGTACTGCTGCCTTGAATTAATCAAAATTTGGGCCAACCAGTCTATGGCTCTCATCTTGATAGTTCCTTGTAGTCAAGCTACAAACTTAAGCCCCCATGAATTTGGGAGCTCCTCACTCGCTCTTCAAAAGCCCAATTTGGATGCTCTTAGCAACTTCACCAGGTTGGTACAGGAGTTGAATGTGAAGGAGGGACAAATTTCTATCAAGGTTAGAAGATTATCATCATTGAAAGCATGATTAAAATGGTGCTAGGCATTCCCGGAGGTGATTTGGCACACTTCTTCAAGAAGTAGTGGAAGAGACATAATATTCTCGATGTATATCCCAACACTCAAATCAGTAAAGATGGTGGAGTCAAGCTTTCTAGCTTGCCACTAGACCTCCAAGATATGTTGAAGAAGACAATGCACTTCTTTACGAGACATACTGTGAAGTTTTGGCAGGTTCAAGCAACAACAGTAAAGCAACTGAAAGGATGTGATGTATCTTTCTCAAGGGCAACCTCCTAGAGCATAATAACCAACCTGAAGCATTGCATAGATGGCAAATCCCAATTGTCATCTCAGTCCACTAGAGTTGTAATGCACCTGATGACATCTACCCTCAAAGGGATTTTTGAGCAATATGATAAGAAGATATCTCAAAAGGTTACTTTTCTACAAAAGAAAGCCACAGATGCAGCAAAGGCAGTGCAACTTGAGAAATTTCTCAAGGAGGGTGCAGAGGCTAAGGTAGAGGAGGCAAAAGCAAGGGCCTTTTAGGCATGATAGCAAGCTAAGGCCGCTGCAAAAATGGTTGGCATAGAAAGGCATAGAAGAGAAGAAGCAGAGAAGCGCATCAAGGAGCTCTTAGATAGGCTTGAAAAGTTAGAAGTGATGGGGACATCGCAGACAAGGAGCTAGCAATGATGCAAAAGGAGCTTAAAGATCAGAGAGCCAAAAATGAGGCTTTTTACAAAGGACTCTGCATTACACAGAACGCATTGAATATTGAAAAAGACCAGATGATGGAGGAACTGAAAAGAAAGAATGAAAAATCCAAAGCAGTGATGCAAGAGCTGCAAGAGAGCTTCAAGACCAGGAAGGATGGGGCAGAGAGCAACAAGGGTAGAGAAGCAATGAGGCAGCTCTCTAGGCTAGGAAGGATGCAGAGAGCATCCATGGTGGAGCAAGTTGTAGTAGCCATAGTGGGAGTTGTTATTTTGAAACACTGTTGGAAGTTCAAAGAGTAAGCTCCAAGACCTTGCAACAAGATTATGGGAGGGTTGTGCATGAGCTTGCAGTGGGTTTCAAAAGTTTTGACAAGCAGTCCGTCATCATGAGAGATTTCCAAACTAGAGTGGAAGTCTTGGAGATGGCCCATGTTGATGTTTTGGAGCAATTTAAGTAGCTACAAGAGATGCTGAGGGAATCAAATGAAGCTGTTGCATGGAGTGAGCAAAGAGTCGAGGAGATAAAGGAGAACATCCGCAGCCTTAGGATGAGGGAGAAAGGAATCAAGAAGCAACTTCACCATGTACAGAGCAAGACACTGGTATTAACATCCACAATAGTTAAATTGGCTGCCTATCCTGCTATGCAGAGAATCATGAAATGCATGATCTTCCATACCCCCATCATAGATGACTAAAGGATCCAATGGCCTACGTGCTACCACCTTGTGCACGTTTTTTGCTTTGGAGTGTTCATGCATACAAGCTCGGTATGTAGAAAATGTCATTTTCCATTGCCTAAGTCATGAACAAATCAAATGTGTCTGCCTGCTACAGTTATCTATATGACGAGAAAGTAGATGTTGTAGCTCAATTTTCCATTTGGACAAAAATTGCAAGAGACAAGGGGCTCAAATTGAAGAAGTCCAAGCCCACCGAGCTTGACTGTGAGGAAAAGGAGCCTAAAGGGAGGAACCAACCCTTCAAGAAAGGAGCAAGAAGGGCCGAGCTTGCAACCAGGAAGCTCAAAGCAAGGAAAGAGGAAGCGACATGAAGGGAGGGGCCGGGCCCTGAAGGAAGGAGCCAGTCCCCTTCGGGAAAGGAGTAAGGAAGACCGAGCCTGCAATCAAGGAGCTCAAAAAGGCAACTTGCTGAAAGAAATGTGGAAGCAGCCCCCTGAAGGAAAGGAATCTTTGAGATGTAATCTATGTAATCTGTGTGTAATCTATTGAATTATTAATTTTCTCCAGAGTTTACTTGGGCAATGTTTTTGTTTTAGGATAACACTTTGCGATGTAATCTATGCAATCTGTGTGTAATCTATTGAATTATTAATTCTCTCCAGAGTTTACTTGGGCAATGTATCTATTTTAGGATAACACTTTGCAGCATGCGATTCATTCTAGTATAATAGCTTCTAATATAATAGCATTGGTTGGTTGCAGCTCAGAGGTTGGTTGTGCACTAGGATATTAACTACCACCAGCGTAGTGGTTTTCTTCTATTTTTACGAGGATATTAACTTACTACCTCCAATGCGATGGTTGGGCACCACCACAGTGGTTGGTTGCACACTAGGATTATAACTAACACCAGCGCGGTAGTTTTCTTCTATTATTATTATTATTACAAGACAAGATGAATGGCATACAATTCTTTCGTTTAGGAATTGTGGATTAGTTATGGGATTTCATATTCCTCAATGTAAATATAGTTGTTAAGATATATATATATATATATATACATATAATAATATATGTGTATGTATATATATGCAATATTATAATATTTCCAAAGTGACTGAAGTGATGTTTTTCTCAACTATGTGACTAGAGAGTGTCCTTTGACTGCAGGCCAAGGACCATAATGTGAGACGAAAGATTTTGATAAAACGGAGCTGAATATTTGAAATAAAGTGATTGGATAATACTAATGAGAGAGGAAGAGATGTCACTATGATGACCGTAGCATGTAGTACAACAGGAGAACAATCTAAGTCTGGGAAGTGTCAAGACACACCAAGGATCGTACAATGTTAGCCAAATATCTACATATATCTATATGTCTGTAGATATCCAATTCTATAGACGAATTGATTGAAGTGATGTTGTACAAATCTTCAAAATGATCTTCAAAGTGATCGAAGTGATGTTGTATATAGCTCCAAAGTGATTGAAGTGATCCTTTTCCAAGATAAGGACCATTATGTTAAACAAAATATTTTGAATATCTATATACATCTATATGTCTATATATTGTAGAAAAGTCACTGAGATTTGCATGCTCTTTGATACAAGCTAGTGCAGGAAAAACGAAGGAACATAGATGGAAAACCATGATACCAACAACATTTCTTCAGCCTATTGTCCTATAGAAACTGAAGCCATTTTGCAATGGCTCCTTTGGCAACCTAGGATTGTCGTACAAGAGATTGATCAATTGGAGGAGGTACTTAGTGTTCCACATCATCAACCCGATATCGTCATTTGGAAGAAGTATCTATTGCAGGAGGAATTGTGGGAAGGCCTTCAATACTATAAGGATCCACAGTTTGTGAAGTGCATTGTTGAAGTCTCCCACTATGCTCTATGTCCTGCCATTGTCCTGAAAGCCTTGTGTGAATATAAAGTTCTTCAAAGATGGCACACTTGATCTCTCGAAGCTTTGGCTACTCTTTTTTTTCTTTTCACCCGTCTTTTTTTTTGTTTCAACTTTAATCTTAGAACCACTTTTTCATTCTAAGTGAAACCAATTCAAATTTTATAAGAGTAAATTTGGATATATATTCCTCAGGTCTTTTTTAGGGGTTGACCACCCCAGCATAGTCTCAAATACACTTTCCATTTTTCAAGATAAGTAGATTATTCTTTCTTTGCAATGAGACAACATTTTCTTAGTACTATCTTAGTCATCCTCATCCACTGCTCCAAGACACCCGAAGATGTGCTCCTTCACGTCTAAATCCAATTTGAAGACACTCTTCTCCTTCTTTCATTGTGACACAAGTTGCATCTGGAGAGCATTTGGAACTTAATATCTCCTACTAGATGAGAGTACACAAATGTTTGTGGACTCTTATGTACAATTTGTAATTGCAGCATCTCTTGGATGTTTTTTGGTACTAAAAATCTCCGATTAATACATCCCACTTCTCATAGGTTGTTACCCTTAAATGCTTCCTCGATCTTGTGCTTAGGTTTTGTGCACTACAACACAAAATATCGGTCATCTTCCTTGTTCTCCCCAAAGGCAATGACAATTGCAAAGTTATTCCCCTCTTGTAGACAATTAGTGAGGTCATCGAAACTCTCCCCAAACTGTGGTGAGTCATTGTTTGTCATTCCATATGAACATAGAGGAAAAACTTGAACTCACTCCCATGTCTTCACAGTTGCAATGTTGTCACAATCGTCATGATCCCCTATGATGCATGCATTGTAAAAACAAGAAAATTTTCTTGTTTTAATCACGTGGTTGTTTTGAAAAGCCCCATATGCTATGTAGACTATGAACTCCTTTAATTTTCTTGCAATCGTGCCAACTTCTCCTTTGCACTTAATCCACTTTCCATTCATGGAACACTTTGTGTACTACACTATTCTTAAGGCTTTGTTTACTGTATCTTAAATGTGCACTTGTGGAGAGGTTGGTTGTAGTCCATATTACAGCATCATGGGGCATCATTGAGTTTTTCTTGAGGGCATGTTAATTGGTGTTTAAACAGAGACAAAACAAGTACGCACAAAAATGCGGTCTAATTAAAGTATATATATGAAGCAAAATAATTTTCAACCACCGTGTTGGTTTAGGATAGTCACAATTTGAACTATCGGGCTGGTTTAGGATAATCACAATTTCAATCACCGAGCTAGTTTAGGAAACATTTAGGATAGTCACAATTTCAATCACCGTGCTGGTTTAGGACAGTCACAATTTCAATCACCGAGCTGGTTTAGGATATGTTTAGGACAGTCAACCACCAAGCTGGTTTAGGACAGCAGTCACAATTTCAACGATCGAGCTAGTTTAGGACAGTCACACAATTTCAACCACCGGGCTAGTTTAGGAAAATCATAATTTCAATCATCGGGCTGGTTTAGGACACATTTAGGATAGTCAACCACTAGACTGGTTTAGGACACATCTAAGACAGTCACAATTTCAACTACTGGGCTAGTTTAGGATAGTCACAGAGTTGATTACTCAGTTGGGAGAGGCAACAAGTGATCCCTTGTTTCACAAGATGGTACAACATCTTTTTGAGGGAAAGCCATAGAAGCCTCCCTCTGGAGTAGATCAGGAAGGAGTGGTGGGCAAAAAGAGGAAAAGAGCAGGTCCTCTTCCCAAGAAGAAGAAGGCTAAGAATCATCAGTTCGTCTTCATCTTCTAGCTCCAGTCTTCATCCTCGATATCACCTCCTTCTTCGGGATCTTCAGAGTCAAAGAAGAAGAAGAAGAAGAAGAAGTCCAGCAGGAAGGCAGCGACTAAAGAATTTAAGGACGCTGGGAAGTCCGTAAGATTTGCCACTTACAATGGCCAATTTGGCCAAGCTGAAAAGGCTATGCAGTTCATAAGGCAGTTTGATGCTACCTTCAGCCTAGAAAATTTCAGTGAGTCCTCAAAGCTTCGTATGGATGGTTTACACTTGATTGGTACAGCCACCAGTGCATGGTGGATAGCAAAAACAACCAACTATGTAGCCCCCAGGAAATGGAAGGACTTCAAGAAAGCTTTCTATAAATAGTTTATTCCCAAACAGTTTTGAGATCATGTCCTTCTGGGTTGGGAGAGCAGTCGTATGGAAGCACAAGATACAGTTGAGTCTTACAACCAGAAATTTTGGGATGCAAACTTGCAGGGCCTTTCAAGAATATTTGTGATAAGACTCAACTCAAGAAGTATAGGGCCAGACTCACTCCAAAGATACAGGCCCAAGTTAACACTAAAGATATTAGATCTCATGCATTCAGCCAATGTGGCTAGTCTCATGTACATCTAGGATCCTACTAGTGTGCCTTCATTACCAGCAGGGTTACCGGGGGATAAAAAGCTAGCGACCCCCAAGTTTAAAACAAGAGAGTTTCCCAAGGCTCAAAAGAGGGGATTTCAGCCTCAGAAACTAGGGGAAACCAAGTGCAAGAGCCCTATAAGGGAAGACCACAGTTTACCCCTGAACACATTGAAACTTTCAGGAAAGAGGGTAAATGCTTCAGGTGCATCAAAGAGGGGCACGTGGCTTCCCAGTGCCCAGAAAAGCCTTCAACTTCGAAGGGAAAAGAGACAGAGTAGCCACGAGGACTGCAAAAGCCAATGGTAGGAGGCATTCCTTACATATTGGGTCATGTTTCAAACCCAGAGGAACGACAATTGCTACTATCTTGGGGCAAAGTCAGAGACTAGCAAGCACTAATTTTATTTGATCCAGGCGCTACTAATAACTTTATATCAGAGGATCTAGCCCTGAGGCTGGGAGTAAAGATAGAGGAGTTGGGCAGGGCTTTGGATGCCGATCAGATGTTCTGTGGGAACCCTGTGCTAGTCACTCCCTTGATAGGGAATCTCTGTCTTCATGTATAGAGTTATGTGGATCAGGAAGACTTCTTCATTTCTCCACTGAAACATCATGATGTACTCTCTTGGGTATGCCTTGGTTTCATCGCAAGGCAGTGAAGTTGACTCTTCCTGAAAGAGTGCTGGAGTTTGTATATAGGGGCAAAGTACATTGTGTGGTTGCTAGGAATAGAGGGGAAACTATTCCCATTGTATCAAATAGTTCTGTTCGAAAAGAAATAAAGTATGGAGTTTTAGCTTACATGGTTTTTGTAAAAGAGAGAGATATGGAAATGCATGTTCAAATAAGTGAGGTAGATTAGAACAAATTTTAGTTTCTTAAAAATTTTAAAGATTGCTTTTCTGACGCTTTACCAGGGGAGCTAACCCCTGAGAGACCTGAGGATCATGGCATAGAACTCGATCCTAGCAGCGAGCCACACAATAGGGCCCCATACAGAGATAGTACAACTCAATGAGAGGAGATCATGACTCAGATGTAGGACTTGTTGTCCAAGGGGCTGATTCAGCCCAGTTCTTCTCCTTTTTGTTGCTTGTACTACTAGTACAGAGAAAGATGGCTCATTCCGTATGTGCGTCGATTACCGCGTGCTAAACAAAATGACCATCAAAAATAGATTCCCTATTCCACTCATTGATGATGTGCTGGATCAGTTAAATGGAGCTTCAGTTTTCAACAGGATAGACTTAAAGAGTGGCTATCACCAAGGGAGGATACAACCTCACGATGTGCATAAGATAGTGTTCCACACTACTTTTGGGTTGTATGAGTATCGAGTGATGCCTTTTAGATTGACAAATGCCCCAGCTACTTTCAATAGGATGATGGATCGTATCTTCCGACCCTACAGACAGTTCACTAGTACCTTCTTCGATGACATAATTGTCTTTTCTAAGTCCGAAGAAGAGCACAAGGAACATCTTGCTATAGTGTTTCAAGAGCTGAGAAATCGTTAGCTTTATACAAACAACAAGAAAAGTGAATTCTTTTTGGAAGAGATCCATTACTTGGGGCATATGATATCCAAAGATGGGATACGGATGAATCCGGCAAAGATCTGTGCCATTCAGGAATGGCCAGAGCTGGAAATTGTGCATGAAGTTCGAAGTTTCCTAGGCCTGTGTTCTTACTACAAAAGATTTATCAAGCATTTTGTGGATATAGCCGCTCCATTCCACGATCTTACTAAGAAAAATGTAGCTTTCAAATGGGGAATTCCTCAAAAGACAGCATTCATCACACTCAAAGAGAGGCTGACCACAGAACCAATTTTGATGTTCTATATTTATATCAGCCATTTGATGTGGATTGTGATGCTTGTGGGGAATGTGTTGGGGCTGCATTGCATCAGAATGGTCATGTAGTGGCTTATGAGAGTAGGATGCTGTCATGACTGGCGGATATCTGGAGATCGCCTATCGACCTGTTCTCAAAGCCCACTCCAAACACAATAAGCACGTCGGATTTACCGACTGAATAGTTTGCACGAAAAGAGCCGTGCTTGCCAAGAATGCCTAAACACCTCTCTGCATCATCAGAAGGGAAGACTCCGATGCCCGTGAGAGTAGTCGCCACTGGGATTCCCGTCAGATGAACGAACTCTCTCAGCTCTTGGCTTGCTCGACATCCACCTCCGCAATACCCCACCGGTTTGCGAGAATTCGAAATCGAACGAAGAATTGGCTCCAGAATCCAGATGCGAGACCCCCCCGGAGGTTTTGGCAACGTTTGCAGATACCCGACAAGCGGTTGCGACGAGTCGGGTATTGTCGTTTGTTGATGAACGTCCTTGGGAATGTGGACGCGTACCTTTCCAGAGGCGGCTGAGAAGGCGGCTTCCTTGATGACAAAAGGGATGTCGTGCACATTCACGATGCGGATCTCGTGGAAGGCACGGGGACACAGTCCCGAGAGATCAATCATGTAGCTGTCGGGCAATTCATCAGCAGTAGAAGTGGAGACGAACGGAAGAGAGACGGAACTGAAGAGAGATGGTGCCAAGGAGCGGAAGCGAGGAGAAGGAGCAGGCGACGCCATAGCCAGACCCAAGTAGCGGAAGCGAGGAGGAGAAGCCATGGCTCAAGCAAACGAACCGAGCCGACTTTTTCTTCATAGTGCCGCCGCCCATCAGTTGTCAAAATACGTAGAACCTTCTTCTGTACTCCACCCTTCCAATTAATAACAAATGTTTGCCCATTGATGAGGCCCGGTTAACCACAAGAACATTACACTTTAGACACGCAATAGTGCGAGGCTGCTAGCCTACAAGCGTTTTTTGCCTTCCCACGAGGAGGCTTAAGTCCTAGTAGAAGCGTACCTATTTATTTATTCAATTTTTTAGACTCTCTTCTCGTGTCCGAGTTTAAATTTGCATTTGCATTTGCATTTTTCCCCACTTTCCCCTTTCCACACCCCTTTCTAGCCATCATGTTTCACTTTTTGGCCTGCCAAAGGGAGGTCTAAGTGAAGGTGACGGAGATTCAGAAGTGAAAATGGCTATTTTTTATTTTTTTTTAATCACAATTTTTTCTTGCTATTTTTCTCCTCCACATTTTCAGTGCCTCTCTCTCTCTCTCTCTCTCTCTCTCTCTCACATCCCTTTGAATTCATCATCCCCCCCCTCTTTCCCTATTTGGATCTACGGCAGGCCTTATGAATGATTTATTATCATTCACCTTCTTTTCTAATGTATAAAAAGCACTCCATCGAGATCAACCACACCGACAAGAACTTTATTTGCGTGTAGCTCACAATAAAAGGTTGCTAAAAGGGTGAGAGTGTGTGTTTCTTTCATGTTTAAATGTGAAAACTATTAGGGGCACGACCATCCTGTTAGACCAAACTTATTATTAAATTTAGTTTCAATGGCCATCCTCTTTGATCAAACTTAATAGATAGTCTCAATGATTGTAAGGTGGTATCTTTTCTTCTTTTCTTCCATTGTAAGGAGCACTCTTTTCTTCAATTGAGATCCTAGTGGCTTTTAACAAATTGAAAATAGTGTGAACCTATGAATTTCTTAAAAGAGAATGCAAGTCAACCCTAGGGTGTCATTGTTGGGTCCCAATATGTCCCCCATTCGATACAAAAAACAAAATTTTGATTAATATGATTAAACTAAGTTAGAACGCCCCCCCTTGTGTGTGTGTGTAGAAAAAAATTAAGCCCCGCCTTTACAATATATTATACCTCCCCTTTGTCTACCCTAAAGGAGACTCTTTTTCATATCCTGATCATGACTCATGATGATGATGATGTTGGAGCTATGGAAGAACAAATGTCTCTTCTGCCAAATCAAGAAGTGTTAAATAGTCAAGACAAAGGACATGATGAGAAGCCACTTATGACTCGGCCCTTCAACCGAATCAAGAAGTGTTGATGAGTAGTCGTCGTCTTCAAAGATTCCACTTTGAACTAAGTCGATGACCCACTGGAAGAATACAAATATAATTGGAACTATCAAGTTTGGTAATGAAAATTTGCATACGAATTTAAATCAAAGCTATCGTTAGTGACCGTTTGTTTCAACCGCATTGGAAATTTTCTCAAGTATCTCATTCTTTCATTATATGAAAGACCTTATTTCGTGAATCTCACTTTAGCCTCACAACTCTTCTGAAACTATCCTATTCAAAGGTTATCATAAAAAGAATGTAATAGCATAATTTGAAAGAACATCATTGAACATTCAAGCTCATTTCCATTTCATGATGATTTTGATATTATCCAAGACACAAAGATGTGCTTGATGTCTACTCAAGTCATTAAGCATGACCTCCACTCCATTCCCTTTTAATGCCTCATTGTAAAAGTTTTCATGCTCCTTTGCATCCCATACTCTTTTGCATGGTCCATCAAACTTACTGATGTACTGATGAGAACAATCCCATAGCTTTTGTGATTGCATAACCCTCAGCTATACTTCCTTCTAGCCTTGCTTTATTTTTCACGTATTCTTTTAAAGGCCTCATGGTCCTCTCAAAAGGATACATCCATCACATACTAACATGTCCACAAATTCTCAATTCTTTAACTACATGAATGAGTAATGCGTCATAATGCCAAAGAAGGAAGGAAGTACCACTACTACAAAACTAGGTAGAAATGGCAGCCCAAAAGTGACATTTCTACATTATTAAATGGCACTTTCTTGCCACCATTTTCACATGTGCCATTTTTTGGAAATGGCAACCAAAAGTGCCATATATTTTTACCATTTCTCTGTCCATAATTTGGCAACTAAAAGTGCCACATATTTTGCCATTTTTACATATGAAATGGCAACTAAAAGTGCCATATAGTTTTGCCATTTCCACATACAAAATGGCAATCAAGAGTGCCATATATTTCTACCATTTTTGTGTCTAAAATGGCAACCGAAAGTGCCATATATTTTGCCATTTTTACGTATTAAATGGCAACTAAAAGTGCCATATAGTTTTGCCATTTCCACATGCAAAATGACAGCCAAAAGTGCCATATATTTTTGCCATTTATGTCTTAAATGGCAACCAAAAGTGCCATATATTTTGCCATTTTTATGTATGAAATGGCAACTAAAAGTGCCATATAGTATTGCCATTTCCACATGCAAAATGGCAACCAAAAGTGCCATATATTTTTGCCATTTTGATGTGTAAAATGGCAACCAAAAGTGCCATATATTTTGCCATTTTTATGTATGAAATGGCAGCTAAAAGTGCCATATAGTATTGCCATTTCCACATGCGAAATGGCAACCAAAATTGCCATATATTTTTGCCATTTTGATGTCTGAAATGGCAACCAAAAGTGCTGTATATTCTGCCATTTTTATGTATGAAATGGCAACTAAAAGTGCCATATAGTTTTGCCATTTCCACAATCAAAATGGCAACCAAAAGTACCATATATTTTTGCCATTTTTAATGCATGAAATGGCACTACAATAGAGACCAACTGTGAAAGAAATGGTAAAAGTTGACATAAAAATTGTCACTTATTATATTCAAAATGGCAAAAGATGACTTAAATTTTGCAAGATTTCATGTTGAAAATGGAAATAAAGTGACATAAAAAATGTCGATTATTATGTTACAAATGGAAAGAAATGGAATCACAATTTCCATTTCTTCTTTTATAAGCAATAGCATTCAAAATGGACAAAAACATTTAACTTCTACTAGCTTTTAAAATGGGCCAAAAAGTTACATGGCATTGGAATCTTAAATGACTAAGATTTTACATTTGATACTTGGTATTCATGAATGAAATTTATTGTCTAAGTGCGAAAAATTAATCAAAAGTCTTAAGTGCATCAGTACTCATATTACACAGTGTGAAGAAGTCATCTAAAATTCTAAGGATAACTTTTACCTTTTATAACACACATTTTACTTAATAACAGATATTATTCAATAGTTGATTGAGAAATAAATACTTCAATTTTTACATAACAAAATAAAATATAAGATTATAAAGACATTACATGAAGAGTTTTCCAAGCAACATTCAAGCCTACGGCTTGACCCAATGTCTAAATCTCATCATTTGCTTTGAATATACAAGCATCCTTAATGATTGCATCATCAACTCATACTGCTACATAACCAACTCCTATTGGTATAGTATGAACTCTAAATGAAGGATCCAAACTAATTATTGTCCCTATTCCAACTATGTCTTTTGAGTCCTTATGTAAGATCATTACTCGTTGTCCCCTTTGAAAAGCATCAACCTACAAAGATACATTCAAGAGATCATTAGTAGAATATTTGTTTAAAATATCTTTATGAAAAATATCCAAAAACGTTATGATCATTGCCATACTAATTAAGAAAAATAATTAAATTTACCTTACTTGGAAAACACGTATGTCATTTGTTTGTGCTGCTATCTTTTCTACTCCAATTGTTGATCGATGAACCTTTTTAAAATAAAGTAAATATGATACTTAATAATGCTTCATGTGAATGCTTTCTACTCTACTCAAAGATCCATAAACCTTTTCAAAACAATACTGAGTGCAAGATGGTGTGATCAAGTGGTGGAGACTGAAAGCGAGAGGGTGACACCGTATTAGGAAGCTTCTTATCATTAAGTATATATATATATATATATATATATATATATTAAATTGCTTTTGCTTTTGCTTCAAATATTGTTGATTCTATGAAAGTATGAACCTTTTCCATCCTCATGTCCTAGATCAATTCGTCTCTGTTATGAGTGTTCATCTTCCTGTCCAAACACTCTTCTACCAGTTTATTGACAGTAGGTAGCAAAAAGAAATAATCATAACTTTCTTACCTGAAATCGGAATATAGTGATCCAACCAGTCAAAATAACTGACGCATACGCTTTGAACAAGACAACACAAGCCGTTTTCATCAATCATGACCAAAACGCTTATTTGCGATGCATCTTTGATAACTTTTGCATATCAACTCAAAACCTAGCGATCAAGTAGTCGAAACGATCAGAAAGAACGTTTTGCGAATGATCGTGTTGTCAGATTGACAAAAAAACATATCGCTTTCTCCTCACAGTCACGCTAGCGTAGCCAGGCTTTGATACCATGTTGAGAGGAAGAGAAAGAGGAGAGAGACGAACACAAGAGTTGTGTTGAGAGGAAGAGAAAGAGGAGAGAGACCGACACAAGAGTTGCTCCCAAGAAAGTGGTTCTATTCATAGAGCATAGGCATATATATAGTTGAGGACTAGGCAGAGTTAGGACAAGCTATATATAGCTCTAACACTTTTAAAAGAAGCCCTCATGTTCTCTCATGAGCTTTTATGTGCATGTATGTTGTGCTTTTAAAGCATCCCCCATGTGCTTTCCGGTACTTTATGCGCTTTATGTTGTGCTTTAAGGCAACTCTCATGTTCTTTTATGTTATGCTTTCAAGTAGTCCTCATGTGCTTTTTTGTGCTTCGATGTTGTGCTTTTTAAAGCAATCCATGTTGTGCTTTTTTGTGCTTTAAACAATCCTCATGTACTCTCATTTTCTTTTATGTTGGGATTTAAAGTAGTCCTCATCTGCTCTCATGTGATTTTATGTTGTGTGTTAAAGTAGTTCTCATATGCTTTTATGCTGTAACAACTATTTCATTGATTCTGAATTTTTTTCCCATTTTATGACTAAGGCAAAAAATCCTTCCCAAATGAAAGTTTACTTTCAAAAATATCATTCCCAAATTAAAAGTTTTTTTGGCACTATCCTTTCCACATAAAAAATTTATTTACTCACACAATCATCTTGCAGTAATAATGTAAAAACTAGGAAACATAATTCATACTGTGACGCCAAAAATTGATATTTTTTATTTGGCATTGGTATTGTTTTCTTCTATGTTTCATAAGAGTTTGAGTATCAAGTGATAGCCTAGCAGCTCTTACTTATTTCTATTTTTTAAGATATTGTATGGGATTGAGAGGATGAGTGGAATGGATCATTGTAAATACCATAGCTATGAATTATAAATACCTTGGTATGGGGTGAGAGTCATTTGTGTATGGGATATTATGGGATTTTTAGAAAATAGGAAGAGTGAGTCATATAAAGAGGTGGACTCGTGTCCATGTGCTCTAATAATATAAGAGAGGCCACATGCCAAGCATGTGGAAGGCATGTAGAGGAGTGTGGAGTCAAGAGAAATCCTTCTAGAGTTCCCATGTGGAATAAGGAGGATGTGGACATATGGAAAAGAGAGGGTCCCTATGAACTCCATGTGGAGAGACTCTTGACTTTCTCAATATTTTAAGAGTCTTGAGCATCTTTTGATGGGACACATGGAAAGAGCACCCAAAAAGGACATGAATGGTGACATATGGGCTTATGTGATTGATGGGGAAAGGAATCTACAGGCAGCAATTGTAAATGGGTAAAGGAGGGTGACAAAATCTCTATAAAAGGAGCCCTCCTCTCCCTTGTTCAACATCTCTTCCACCATTAGGCCTCATTTCGTTGTAGCTCTAGTCTCCTCAAGCCTCTTCTAAGAGCCTTCTCTACCTCTTGTAGATATTCTCTTATGTAGACTCTTGAGTCCATCTCTCTCTAGTTCATTCTCTCTCTATGAGTAGTCTTGAAGCTTCCGCTCCCTCTTGTACGTATGAAACCTCTTCTTCTCCCTTGTGTTTATCGTATTTTGAGTTGCATTGAAGTGGAGTCTCGCTCTATTGGTAATGAAGGTCACTTCAGGTTCTCTCTCTTGAGTGTCTCTTTCCTTTTTCCATTGTTTTCTCTTCCAAAGTGCTCAAGACTGTTGTCTATTTGGCCGCTCATTGTGCATACATGGTTCATCTATTTCTCAAGCCACAAAAGGGGCTCTTCCTTCCCTCCTAGGCGACCTCTATGGGACTTGGATCGTTGATGAAGTCTAAGCATGGAGGTAGTATTCTCCCAAGTTGGCACCAGTAGAAGGAGTAGGTGTTTTTCATGACAATTTGACCCCCTGTCAGTATTTTGCTCTTAACTTTTTGCTCGGTGGTCCGATTTGGATGAAACTTAGAAGGAGTAGGTGTTTTTCATGACAATTTGACCCCCTGTCAGTATTTTGCTCATAACTTTTTGCTCGATGGTGCGATTTGGATGAAACTTATATCAGTACAAAGATCTCTTCAAGGAGAATCATTCTATGTTTTCAGTTTTTATATTAGGTATCAAACCAAAAATCTATGACTCTCTATGTGTGACTATTTCTTTTTCAGATAGTTTTTACCCCCGTCCAGTAAACTGTCCATATCTTTCTGACCGCTTCTCTGTTTCTTACGAAACTTATATCAGAGCAAAGCCCATTTCAAGGTGTATCTCAATATGTGATTGAATATTTTATATCATATCTCTTTTGAAAGTTATGGATCTCTGGTCTCATGATAGTTTGGAGAGTGTTTTGAGCTAAGTGTAAAGGTGTCTATGAAGGAGGTAATGTTTCCTCTTAACCTACCCATCCGACCCAATCATCCCCTTCAAACTCCTCGATATATATCAGTTCATGTCATGTTGAGCCGCAAGATCTTCTTTCAACAACGTATCGCTCTTCTCTTTGGTGCAGACCGGCTTGCTAAGATTATGGCCTCCGCTGATCCTTTCCTTCTCCCTATGCTTGAGTACAACATCACTTGGGATGTTACCATCTTCATTGTCATCTAAGGGAGGATAGTATGGTGTGGTCTCTTGGTATAAAAGCTTCTTTTAATGTTCCCTTCCCGGTGATGAATATCTCTATCACTCAGTTCAAAAGCAGTAGGAAGTGTAGAGGTGCGTGAAGTTTATTACCCCCAACTTCATGTCACATCTTTTTGGTGGAGACGCCAGGTACGTTTGGTATTGGATTCATCCCACCTTACTAAATGATCTCGGGTGTAATGGATTGCATGTTATGCCTAGTATAGGCATGTGTTTTCTGATGTGATAAAGAAGATGCCTAGAAGAACTCCGTTAGAAGAGATTGCAACCCATTTAAGAGAACTAGAATATTGTGAAGGTGATGCTCAAGCTATTCGCATGGTCATCATGATCATATCCTTTATGTTTGCACTCTTGAATATGTTGGTGAATCAACAACATCGTCAGCAGGCACAATGATAGATTGGGGATTGTTTCATGCACTGGCAGCTTGGTGTGAAGAAGAGTTGAGTCTTTGGGTAGTTTTTGCCTATAACAATGGAGTGGTGATTCTCAATGCTTTCAACTTCTTTTGCTATGCAAATGATGAAGAGTACAATATCTTGAAGCTGTTATGTGCACTTCCAATTGTGACAAGGGTGATTCTTGAATGCATGTATACACAATGTTTTCATGGTGCTGGTTGTGGTCACTTATTTTTGAAGATTTTGTTGAGGATCACATTGTGGAGGGTTTTCAACAAGTGGTTATGCATAATAAGTTGGTCTTGGTATATTGAGGCTCTGTGGGATCTTGTTTGGATCTTTTTTGGGATATTATTTGGATCTTGGTGTTTCCTTTTTGTGTTTCATCATGGTGAAGATTCCAGTGTTTCGAGGGACCC
Organism: Dipteris shenzhenensis; assembly: GCF_047967505.1. NCBI lineage: Eukaryota > Viridiplantae > Streptophyta > Polypodiopsida > Gleicheniales > Dipteridaceae > Dipteris > Dipteris shenzhenensis. Next base: position 22,463,922 of record NC_141616.1, on the reverse strand, counting down.
AAGGGGAAGACCCGCTGTCTTATCTTCGGGATTTTGTTCGAGGATGCTAGCTTTCTGGATGGTCCATGAAGGATTGGGTGGAGATTTTGCCTGATTTTCTTAAAGGTGTAGCCTTGAGTTGGCACGAGGCTTTGCCAAACTCTACCAAGGAGGACTGGGACCAACTGGTGGCTACAATGAAGCAAAGATTTGGGGCAGTGGAGTCGCCAAATGCTTTGATGTTGCAATTGGACCAGTTCTATCAAGGAGAGGGTGAGATGGTCTCTGCGTTGGCAATCCGATATGAAACTTTATGAACAAAGTATGAAAGGGCAGCTTTGCGAGCTGTGGCATCTGCATCATCGGCCCCTCAAAGTCTCGTAGGGATGGAGTACTTAAAGATGAGCAAATTTGTTATGGCTTTGGAGCCTTGTCTTCACTCAAAAGTAATGAGTAAAGATCCAATAACATACGTGGAGGCACTTCGCATTGCGACCAAGAAAGAAGCTTCTCTAAAGATCGAATCCTCTTTTGTGTCTTCAACAGCTTCAACTTCTAAGGTGGAGGTAATGGGCACTCCTCAGGTACCAAAGTCCTCTGAGTTAGATTATAATATCTCCCAATTGATGGCAGAGTTTGCTGATTTGAAATTGTATTTGGTTAATGTACGACAACCTAGAGCACCAAAGAGTGAAGATAGGCCTCGAGATAAGAGCGGGGTCACTTGCTATGAATGTAATGAAAAAGGTCACTATCGCCCTGAGTGTTCTAGATTGAGAAAGAAAGAAGAAATACAAGTATCCTTGTTAGAAGCTTCTTCAGGGGATGACGAAAGAGAGGTAATGATGGCTAAATGGGAGCGTGGTAAAGGAAAAGAAGAAGAAGAAAGCAAGGAAGAAGTAGATGAGGAACATCAGGAAGAGGAACACTGTAGTAAGAAAAAGAAGGCATCTAGAAGGAGAATTAGCCAGTCAAACTTTCCTTTAGGACAAGGCATTGGAAGCTATGACTTGTTGTCCAATCTTAAAGAAAAGGAAGCTCATATCACCTTTGGTCAATTACTTGCTTTGTCTCCAAAACTACGGAAGGAATGGGGAAAGCTAGCAAGCACAAGAGTGTCAAAGAAGAAAAAGAAGAAAAGTGCCATTCTTGTTGTTCAAAAGGTAGATATAGATGTTGGTGATGATGTACCTATGGTTGATGTGATCATTGATGGTCAAGTGATTTCTAATGTGTACATTGATGGAGGTGCATCGATTAATGTCATGAGTGAGAAGACCATGATAGATGCTAAAATACTCTAGTACTACCTCTCCTTATCGCATCAAATTGGCTGACAACACTAGGGTTAAGACCTTGGGAGTTGTGTGAAGAATCGAGAAGTGGATGTATGTGGAATTTCTATGCCGACTACTTTTTAGGTGATCCCTACCCAAGCCAGATGCACGTGCCTATCCATTGATTTTGGGAAGGCCTTGGCTACGCAAGGTGAAGGCTGTTCAAAAGTGGAATACTGAAGAATTGATTTTGCAGGGAAATGATAAGAAGGTGCGCTACAACATCAGAAGCCGCAAAAAGAAAGTTGTCAAGGAGGAGTCTTCAACATCAGAGAGTTCAAGCTCTGACTTAATCGATGAAGAAGAAGAGACAGGGTGTAGCTCCAAGGAGTCCAGCTATCTCACAATGTACATGGCAACTAATAAATCTCACATGGGACTTTTGAGCCTGATGCATACATTCACTAGCATGAAGCTCTTATTCAAAGAAGAAGAGCCATAGAGGACTAGAGCAAGGGAGACGGAGACAAAGAGCTGCTCGATATGGTGGGAATTCAAACATAGGAAAACCAACCTTAATGCTTAATGGCAAAGAGCACTAACAAAGGAGCAACAAACGTACATGCCTTTACAAACACGAAGCTGAAAATAGTTGGACATCCTATATGAGATACAATGTGGTCCTACATCCCTAATTAGATCATCCTATATGAGATACAATGTGGTTCTACATCTCTAATTAGATCTTGGTCACATCATTTACAGAGCTCTAAACTTGGATAAGAAATGAAGATACTACATTCACAGGTCTCTGCTTTGCTTGAGGTTGCCATGGCTATTCTATCAAGATGATGCTCTTTCTCCACATGTAGAACCAATTTTGGCACTTGCAATTTGGTAGGTGCAACTTCAATATTTTTGGTTTCCTAACCCTTTGAATTTGCACCAAATGGCATCATATAAAACTAGGTTTTGTTTGGCTGTCCCCTTCATGCTCTTGGATGTCCAATCCTACAATTCTATTAGAGCACTTTCATTCCAATCTTAATCTAGCGCTTTTAGCTTGAAACTTCTTGAAGTTAATTAAAGGAGATCCTTTTATGCAATTTAGATGAGGAAGAACTCTAGTTTCCATTGTATTTGCCATACAATATTAAGGGACACCACTTGAGCTTGCGAGGCATTTGAACTCAAGTAAAGTAGTGAGTTGCTTGTGCATTCCCCATTGTTTTTTTCAAGTTTCTCATTTAATGCTTGGTGTCATGCATCATCATTTCCATTTTCCTTCATTTAGTATCAATACCTAGACTTATTGTTGGTGCTGACTACACCTCCATGGCTTCATACAAAGGCCTATCCTTTTAAATTTCTCGAGTGTTGGACAACAAGCAATGAAGCTATTCTCTCCCACCACATTACATGAAGCTGAAGATGTCAACCCAAGGGTTTCAAATCATCGTGGCACCGAATGGCTCAAAAATTGTCAAATTTCTAAGCTTTGCACCTTTTGGCAAGGCAACGAAGGAATAGGAGTGGAAAGGATACGACTGAAGAAGGATACCAAATCAACCATGAAGAATTCAGTCGGGACACAATTTTATGTCTTGTACACTCCCTGATCCAGCCCTGCATCACTATCTCTAATGTTGATACAAAATGAGAAGCAAAATCTTAGAAAGACCTTTGGAATTTCAAAGGCTCCCTCGTACATTTCTATACAAAAGACCTCCATGTTCAATTACTTATCCCACAATAAACGTTTTGAGGAAACTTCAAGTTCACTTCCAAGACCTCCATGTTCAATTACTTATCCCACAATAAACCTTTTGAGGAAACTTCGAGTTCACTTCCAAGAACTCTTTGACTTGATAGTCTTGGGACTTCTTACAAGCACCCTTTCACCTATCTATGTGTTGCTCTACTTCAGTGATGGTAAAACTTCAAAAGTTCCACTTCTACACTCAAATTACTGAAATTTGAATTACTTGGATGTTGCCACTTCAAAGAGAGGCCTATACTCACTGAATCTATTTTAAGGTGATATGTTGCAGAGAGGATGTCATGTACTCAAAGGGGGGATAAATCACCACTTCCAGTGATCTGGTATGCAATATAAGATACAATTCCACAAATAAGAAGACTATTCCACCTTCATTTATTTGTTACAATCCATGCTCCCTCTCTATGCTATAAACAAAGTTGCAGATTACCAAACATGTCATAAAATTACCATACTATAGCTCAGGTTAATTTGTATCCACTGTCTATCAAAGCCTGAAGAGGCTTGAAGACAGGTTGATGTACATGAGGCCATTCAACCCAATCCCATCCATCACACTTGTTTGGTTCAAGATTTTGTGGTTCTTGGTCAGGGTCAGAAAGCTCTGCACGCATGAAAATTGTCACGTAGTGTGATGGCCGAATTTCATTCAACATCACTGTGTTGGTAGCACCTGCATACTGAATATTTCGGATGGATAAACCCGTCTCCTCCATGACCTCTCGTGCAGCACATTCTTCCCAAGATTCTCCTGCAAAGATGAGATAGAAAGGGTGGTCAGACCCAAGCATACAAAGAAAAAGGGAAAGTATTCGAGGTTTGATGTAAGTGCATTATAGACCTAATCTGGCCGAGTCCTACTTCAGAACCTGAAGCAAAGCCATCGGTTGTTGCTGTTAAAACCAACCAACTTTCCCACTGATTCAGTATACTCAGCTTTGGCACACAGTATCATATATAAACCACAACCTGCCAGTCTTTTAAAGATAAGCTGTTAATCTCTATATGCAAGTTATCATATCTCCATTCAGCATCTTTCTTTCAACTTGGAATCTTCCCTTCGGTTGCATTTTTGTCACCGCAGTTTTGCCCAAGCATTTGACAAAATTGAAATCCATGTGGAACTCAATGGCATCATTTGCACATATTATTAGGAGAATTGTGTAACTTAAAATCACTACATATCATACTACATTCTACATTCATACCCTTCTGAAAATTAGTAAGTCAAATTTGATCCTGCTGGACAGGCAAAACTAAGTTATCTGCATGACACAGTATAAGTCAGCTAGCAAAATTAAGTCATGTGGCACGTGGATCCCATCCAACCCAATGAGAGCTGGGAAGAAAGAATGAGCATGCATCTTCTCATTTCTCTTGCACTAGAAGCTTGACTTGAAATAAATTTAGATATCAGAATGCATTGAACAATAATTGTCTTTGGAACCACTGAAACGACATTTTGTAAATCTTCCATCAATGCTTCCACCTATAGGAATAAACAAGAGAACTAGGAGCTAATAAAGGATGATGGAAAATGATATCCGTGTTTGGCATGGATTATGACATTATTCATGTTTGTCCAAATGATTATTTTCTTTTCCAAAGGGAGTATGAATTTTAAGTAAACTGTCCCAAATGTGGCACAAACTAAACAATAGGAAATATTAGCAAACAACTGTTCCTCAGAAGGTCCTGCAACATATGCCGATCATTTATGAACATTTACCACATGAAGAAAAGAACAAGAGATGCCTTGATACATGGGACAGCACAAGAAAAAAACATCAATAAGAAAGTTTCTTCATTGAAAGGCCAATCCCAGCACTTCTGGTTCAAAGGCCAATACTATGAGAAAAGATGACGACAACATACTCTCATATCACAGCAACAACTAGACCACAAAAACTATGACAATCAGAAATTTCGAAAATTCAAAATGAAGTTTGTAAAAAATTTAAAGAAGCCTTGGAATATTTTTTTGACACATTCCAAAGATTATCAACAAATGAAGACAAACAAGTCAAATGGAAGATTTAGCATTATCATAAGTCAAGCATCATCAAGTAATCATCATACTCAAGAATCCATTGTATCCAAATGAACACAGGTGGAATCAATAACCTAGCCCAAATAATGCACCTCAAGTATGATTTTTTGGCAGACCCAAGATTCGTTTAGATTGCTAAACACATTCACAGTTGATGAGTGCTTGAAAAGCTCGGTGCAATAGCATCACTTGTTCAGGCTAGTCCAACAACCCAATCAATAAGCCATCCGTAGGGTCCTCCATCAAATGAACATCCAATTAATTTCCAGAAATTGAAATCTCAATTGACCAAAGTTGAACTTCAGTCTAAGACAAGGCAATCATTGCCCATGAATTTAAGACTTATTACATATACAGGGATGCTTGATCAAAACACCATCACTAGTTCAAAACTATGCCCATGTATCTCATCTTTTCGCTCTTTTTAAGTTGACTCACCCACATGGCTTGCTCACATACTACACACTCATGTTTTATGACTATAGGCCCCCTAAAATAAGGCAACCACACCTCACATGACAAGAAGGTTATCCCAACATGCCCCCTCTACAAGACCCTAAGCGAGCCATAGGCATTACTAGAACTACTACAGATGCCTTGAACTCCAATTATGTCGCAAATATCATGTAGCTAATGTGGATCCTAGAGGCTCAAGAGACTCACATAGAGATTGCATGACACAAGTTGATAAAGCCCTAATAAACCATCACGGGTATGCCACTAGCCCATGGACAACTTCCTATACTTCATCCAAGTTGCAGCATCTCAAGGAAGCTACAAGGACTTCCACATAGCCCAAAACCAGATCGGTCCTAACCATATGTAGATCTTGATCATGCAAAGGAGAATCCTTCAGATTTGGACAGCAGCATCATCACAGTCAGCCTTGCAGAAGAAGCAGACAGCAAAAGAGGTCAAAATACAGAGTTGACTTTTTTACCTATCAACATTTGACTTTCCTCGATGTTACCTTTTGGTTAACCTATCAACGTTGAACTAGTCCGGTGAAGCCGGATACACTGAAGGAGAGTCTCAAGGTAATGGTCAAAGGAGAGGCTTTGGAATGATGGCCAAATATTTCAAAAAATAGCTGTAAAAAGGGGCTGTAAAAGCCTATGAGAATAGTCAAGTCTAGCCGAGAATGAACACCATACCCTCCATGGTCTTTGAAGGTAAGAAGGAGGGCATGCTCGACGAGCAGAAGAAGGCTCTCATCAGAGCCTATGGCACAGCTAAAGGACAACAATTTGTTGTCTTATTTGACATGGGGAGTTCAGAAGACACTATCTCTCCTCAGCTCACCAAAAAGATGGGGTGCACTTTCATGCCTCATGAGCTTGGCGTGGATGGGTTCACACCCGGGGTACACACTCAAATCACACAAGGCCGAAAAATCTTATTTCACAGTTCAGAAGGCCTCTTTTCAGCATGACTTCATCCTCATATCACTATTAGGATGCAATGTGATACGAGGGATCCAGTGGTTCACCTGTGCCCAATTGGCGGCAGGATTCCTTTACAATTGTCAAAGGACTACCTAAGCTAGCCATCATCCATGGGGACAGAAGCATTCCTAGCATCATTCTGATCTCCCACATCCAAGCAACTTGTGTTGTTCGCAAAGGCGCAGTATGCGCATTGGTGTATGTCAACTGTCAACTAAGCTCAGTCCAACTAGCTCCTCCTTTGGGGCAGGCCATGGCCGATCTAATCCAAGAGTTCCAAGATATTATACTCTAGGACGATCTACCCACCACAGCTTCTACCTCACAAACCTGAGGACCATCGGATTGAATTAGTTCTAGACTCGACGCCTCCCAATAAGTTTCCCTATCGCTTATCTAAGTCTATGGCGACAAAGTTAGAACAACATCTCACTCAGTTATTACGCGTTGGGTTTATCTGGCCATCCTTCTCACCATTTGTGGCTCCAATTCTATTTGTCCAGAAAAAGGATAAGACGGCACAGCTATGTCTCGATTACACGGTACTCAACAAAATCACAATTAGCAATAAATTTTCCATGCCCCACATAGAGTATATCTTAGAGCGTTTGAATAGTGCCAAGTATTTTTCCAAGATAGACCGTATTTTTCCAAGATAGACCTTAAGAGCAATTATCATCAAGCCCCCATATTCGATGCTGACATCCCAAAGATAGCGTTCAAGATAAAGCGAGCTCATTATGAGTTTGTAGTCATGCCGTTCGGTCTCAAAAATGCACCACCAACATTCAACAAGATGATGCCGCAGGTGCTCGTTGAGCATATAGATAATAGGAGTGTGCATGTTCATCTTTCTAGATGATATCTCAATCTTCTCAACCACATCGGAGCAACATATACAGGATGTGTGGAAAGCTCTTATATCTCAATGTCAAGAAAAGTGAGTTCGGCCTAATGGAAATCCAATATTTGGGTTACATCATCAACACCAATGGCATTCAATTGGACCCTGCAAACATTCAAGCTATCACAAGCTGGGCAGTGCCATGACAACCCAGGAGATCCGATCTTTCATAGGGGTTTGCCAAGCCTACAATTCACATATGCCCAGATTCTCCACTACCTCGGCACCCTTAATCGACTTATTAAAAGGGGTGAAGACTCACGGGAAAAAGATATCCATGACCAGTGCGGCTTTGCAGGCCTTCCACGACCTACAACGATTGGCCACGACAGCTTCAAAAATGAAAATCGCATCATGGGATGATCCATTCTTGGTCATGACCGATGCAAGCAATGTAGCTATCGGGACAGTTTTACAGCAAGAAGAAAGACCCGTGGCATACTACAACACAAAGCTTAACCCTACAGAAAAGAATTACTCGTTCTACGACAGAGAATTACTCGAAGTTATCCAGGCATTAAAACACTCGAAGCCGTTCCTTTATGGGCAGACCTTCACATTCAAGACAGACCACCAAGCCTTAAAGTGGTTGCAGACAATGCCCTACTCCCAGTGGAGCGATCGGCAATCCCAAAGGAGTCAAATCTTCCAGCAATTCGGGGGCATGATTGAATATGTCCCTTGAAAGAATAACCTCGTCGCCGACGCTCTCAGTAGGAAAGCCTCCAATCAGACAATAGAAAAGGCCACTCTTCTAGAGATTCAAGGGAAGGACCGTGACTATGAAACACAGTGCCGGGACTCCGCAGAGTTTTGAACTCAATATCAATTTGCCTTGACTCTTGTGCCCATTATTTAATTCACGATGGATGATTATTCTACAAGCAAAGACTTTGTATGCTCAAAGACAAGCGATAGGCTCTACTCCATGACGCCCTCACAAATGGCCATAGAGGCATCAATAGTACATTGGAGAAACTAGAGCGATGTTTTTACTGGACCAAAATGTGAAAGGATTTATACAGCTATGTGCAAAGATGCCCAATCTGCCAAAAAGTAAAGCTGTCCCATCAGAAGGTGGCACGATTGCTTCAGCCCTTACTGATCCCCAAAGTTCCTTTCCAGGACATCACGATGGATTTTGTGGGACCCCTTCCGCATCTACAGGTACGTAAAACACTCAATGTCTAACCAGTGTTGATCGTTTTAGCAAATTTTGTATGCTTATTCCGTGCAAGTAGACAGCTAGCGCAAAAGACGTAGCCCGCTTATTTATCCAATATTGGTACCCGATTGGAGGATTGCCACGGACCATTACCATGGACAAAGTTTCCAAATTCACCTCACATCTATGGAGGGCTATGTTACCATTACCACAGACAAAGTTTCACCTCACATCTATGGAGGGATCTGTTCGAAAACTTTGGCACCAAGCTCCAGATGTCCAATTCTTTTCATCTCACCAAGATGATATTAAGCCAATAAAACTACAGAATCCATGGCCAAGATCACGGAGTCAGTTAAAGACCGCCTCACCAAAGCACAAGCAATGTACACGCGCCAAGCACAAGAGCACAAATGCTCGAGTGACACTACCTTTACAAACTAAAGAATATAGAGTCAAGATGGATTTAATAAAGGCTAGTTAAATTCTTTATTGATGAATTTTATTATGTCCTTGTATGATCCAAATGCACTATAGAGTCAAGATGGATTTGATAAAGACTAGTTAAATTCTTAATTAATGACTATAATTATATGATCCAAATGCACTATAGCAAAACTAATGGTATTGTTATAGACATGGATGAGTATATAATGTGAAAAATAATCATAGAGATTTTCTAAGATATAAAGTGAGACTTTTAAAAATTTTCAAAAGTTCTATATATATCTTTGTAAGACCAGAATAAGTCCAATCATACAACTTACTACAACTTTTCTTATAATCACTACAACTTTTCTAGTGATTGTATCTTAAACTTAATTTCACGTATCTAATACATGAAAACCGCTTTTCATGGATAAAAATTTTAAATTCAACAATTTCAATTTTTTCAAAGTAATACATAAGTCAATCATAGCATGAATGGACGCCTCATGGCTTGTCGATTGATTTAATATGCTCCATCACCTATTTTCAACTTATGAGATGAAAGTTATGGCTATTTCAAGTTTGCTTGTTTTTCAAGCTTTGGTTTGAAATGCAAGCCTGCAAATGAAAAGTTATGGCTAGTCAAAGTTAATATGTTTATGAGAATTATAGTCTCTAGGTTTGGATTTGCTATTTTTTAAAAAATAAAGATCCTAGTCCCCTTAATCATGTGTTCATCTTTGGGCTAGACAACGAGCGGATTCATCGACCATGAATGTGTAAAGGTACCCACATGCCATGTCTTGTAAGAGCACTCTCACCATTCAATGGGCTTTTTGGAACCCTCTATACCCTGCTCCCAATTAGCTCGCACGGTATAGATTATATTGTGCCGAATATTGACAGGGGTGGTCACGCATGCAGTACCTACTCCTCCCCATAACTAGGCTCCCAGAGGTTCCAAGACCTAATGCCAGCGACCATCTCCTAGACACATTCCTCTAGCGATGCATACCTTCAAAAGACTAGAATATATCCAATCTTACAAATTATAAATTTTTCTAAAACAAGTGGAAGAACGAATGAAAGAAAGAAGGGATTTCGTGACTTTAAGAAAAATTATGAGTAAATGAGAGAAATAAAAATAGAAATAACTTAGTAAGAAAAGCTATGCTTGTGTTCTCATCAATACCCAAGCATAAGCTGCCACTTGGGTTTTGAAAGATTCCGTGATCCTCTAGCCATAGCTCAAAGTGTCATCAACGTGGCAGATCAAAGTCTTTGAATGTCTTGGCTGATGACACACAATCCATCTATGCGGTAGAATGAAGAGACCATCTCGATGTGAAAAGCATAACACCCCTCTATCCACCATGCCCCACGTAAAGACCCGTCCAGTCCTCCGCACCATGTCAACAATCCTGAGAGAACGCTGACATACCTCTATGCGCATGGCAGCTCCATAATTGAAAATACCTTCTATTGTAACTGTTTCTTATCACAAAACCGTAAGGCTTTGGGGTTTTCCATAAGATAGCATTGTACCTTTGCTGTAACTGAAATTTCTCTTTCGGCTATTGTGGTCATGATATGTATCATGCTGCACACTGGTTGCCTGGAGAGAGTAGCATCCACATCCTGCTCATTAATATGTGCTTCCAATTTCTCTGGTATCTTCATTGGAGTGCAAATTGTCTTGCTATCGTGCATGTGAGACTTCTCTCAATATATTTTTAGTTATTTTCTATATAACGAAGCATTAGTCCACTAACATAAGCGTTTCGAACAAGCCTTGTGATGACGAAGATCCGATCAAGGCATAAGCTGAGGAGTCACAGGGTTTCAAAACTCAGAATGGAGAAACTGGCAAGAATGTTAAAAGCTCAGGAACGAACGGAGATAATACTTTTGGAAGTGTTAGCGATCAAGTAGCATATGTGGAGGCAGCTGGCATAAAAGATTGAAGTTACAAATGAAGACGAAAGAAAGAAATCCGAACCGAAATCGAGATGGCCACCAGGAAGGGCGAAGGTGGAATCGCCAATGGAGGATCGACGACGACCCACAAGGACGAGAGAAGGTTTCTTGACGAGGAGCACCCCGACACCAACTCGGGGGAACAATATGGGGGCAGAGGAGACTCCATCTGCAGAGGCTATGTTGGAGGAAGGTGATACATGAGGATGAGGCGAAGGCGCCATAGCTGCATATACTACAAGGAACTTTTGAGGGAAATGCCTTGGGGAGGATTTTCTCAAGTAGCTTGGTGAAAAACCTCAGAGTCCAAACCGTGGTTCGTCCCCCTCGCTCACACCACCCGACGGTCATCAAAGTGCTAACCTGTAATTGGTGTAGCACTTCGAGGAGATGGAATGGGCCAATCATGTAGTAATAGAAGGAGTTCACCATGGCATGGGCAGTCTTAATGGGTGGAACACAATCTTTTGTGTCAGCTCGCCACGGAGTGGGCGGCCTTCATAAATCTTTTTGTGTCAGTGTTGGGGCCCATCCCTCCTATTGGGCCAAGTAGGGCAACAGGCCTTCACACCACCTTTTGGAGGATGGCAAGCGAATGGTGTGAACCCTCTTGTTTTTGGTGCATGGCTTTGGCATTTCACCAGTTCCTTCCTTATCGCTTGGCTATGATTCAAGCTGGCTTTCTTGAGTGACTGCGTTGGAGGCAGTTCTAGTGCAAGGCATCATAGTGCTCGATGGATTGATTTTCTGGCTTGGTGAATGGCTTTGATCACAATAATTTGCATGGATATCAGCATCCTTATCTCTTGGCACTAATTCAGGGAGATGGTGTTTGTTGACTTCGAATTGCGTTGGAGTTTAGTGCATGGCTTTGATGAGAGCGTTGGATATTGAATGTAATTCATCTTGCCAGCTAAAATATAACTAACTTGCCTATAATTTTGAGATTTTACAAAATTGAGAAAATATTTCTTTACTAGTGAAAATGAAAATGTTCTAGGTTCATAAACATGCTGCTAGGTGTGTTATCTGATCAAGTACTTGTGCAATGGGAATGCCACTTTGCATGTAATTAAATTCCACCTAGTTGAAGGTGTGTGCAAAGTATTATGACCATCATATATTCTTTGCATTGTGGATCAAGCATAAAACACCGTTTTTGCCTTAGCGTCATGCACAACCATATAAAAACAAGGTCCTAGGTGTGTTATTTAAACAAGTACTTATCGGATGGGGGCTCCACTTTGTATGCAAGTCCATTTCAACTAGGTTGAGGTGCATGCAAAGTATTGTCACCATCAGATATGCTTTGCATGGCCGATCATGCATTATACACCGTCTTTCCCCTAGTGATATGTTTGAGGAAGTGGCTTAGTGGTTGCCCAAGGAATTTTCTCGAGGGGACGAGCAAGTTTCTTGCCACTTTTCTAAAAAATGCCTCCCCTCGAATTCCCCAAGCATCAAGGTGTTAGACTATCTTCTGCAATTGGTCAGTGGGAGGAGGTTCTCAAAGGCTCAAAGGAGGTGGCACGGATGTTAGAATTGGTCACGTTAGGGAAGGGTTGCGTGTCATTTGGAAGATTGATCTATTGATCATTTAGAAGATTGTCAGAGGTCCAAAAGAGGTGGCACAGATGTCAGAATTCGTCAAGGTAGGGAATGGTTACACGTCGTTTGGTGGTATGAGTACGTGTTCTGCTATCATGTTTTATCTTTCCAGTGGCATGGTTATCAAATTACAAAGTATCCAAGAAGCCTCCTCCTTAATGGAACTAGGCACTTCTTGTATACTAGATGTGCACTCTTGTATTCTCTTTAGTTACTCATTCTCGATTAAACCTTTAACTAGAGCAGCATCACATGACTTAGAGCAGATAGGCTAGCCTTGCAATGTATCTATGAGAGATGGGTGAGTGATTAAAATAGGCCATCAACATTTTGTGATCACAATGGGATCTCATTACAAATGCACTAAGCTAATTAGAGACTGAGCACTAAACGTCCATAGTCATGAGACCATAGTTATGAGGTGGTGCACAAGGGGTTATGAATAAAGGCATGAGTTGTGTAGCCCCTTGGGATTTGTTTCCCATTTCCAATATCTTGCTCTTGTCTCAAACAAGGACATGTGGACTCAAAACAATTATTAGAGTCTATATAAAAAACAATTGTTGTAGTACTTGAGGCCATAAGAAATGCTACCAAAGCTATGCCATGCGATTCAGAAATGTTAGAGAAATGCAAGAAATGCTACCAAAGCTATGCCATGCGATTCAAGAAATGTTCGAGAAATGCAAGAAATGCTACCAAAGCTATGCCATGCGATTCAAGGAGCAACTAAGGCAAGGCAGAATGTAACGGAATGACCAAGCATCAAAATGATTTGAAGTAACCTCAAAGCTTGGAATTGGCAAATGCAAGCCTATAATAAGAGGAGTAGGTAGTGGCACAAGACAATATGGAGTATGAAGTACAAGAAGATAAGGCCCAGCTATGTCAAGAGAAACAATAGAGTCTTGACCAAGATCTGCCGCAAACTATCTCATGTCCAATGCAAGCTAAGAACAATAGCAAAGACAACAAGTATCCTCAAGAGTTCTACAAGGAGAAGGATATTCCAAGGCTACATCATCATAAAGAGAGGGACCTGATGTTGTTTACTCAACTGAAGAGGATCCAAGACACACACCCAACTATGAGCATGAGATGCATAAAAGCTAGAGTGCTTATAAATAGAAAGTCTTCTACACACATCTAGCCATGAATGAATGCATGCAAGGCTATGAAACCTATAAGACTAGAAAGTCCACAATCAAGGAGCCTCTCAGTAGGACATCAAAGGATGGCACCACCAAGGATGTCAAAGGGCCCATTGGAGAAACCTTGACCTAGTAACCCACAGTGTTGTGGCATCGAAGGATGGAATCCCCACAATGCATCAAAGTAAAGCTCCAGGAAGAATGAGTACCCTTATAGCTAATTTCAAATCTTCCTTCAAGTGGGTTCCATTAATGGGTGCACTATTGAAGAAGACGACATGACCTATTTTCCTTGCACACTAGGAAAGACTGCATAAAGGTGGTTCAACTGATATCAGCTACATCCAAGATGAACAATAGATGACAAGCATTTTTTAGGCGCTTTTGCCAAGAAGTGATGAATGAGGAAGACATCCAAACACAACTCAATTCCTAAAGTAGAGAATGGGAGAGTTTGTCCACAACTTTGTCCTATCACTAAGGGCTTTAGTCAATCAATTAATCCATCTACTTGATGACAAGACAATGCGTATTGGGTTGTGGCCGAGTGGGATGCTAATGGACCTCTAATCCATGTAGGTAGTGAACCCAAAGCAAACATACGATGAGCTTCTCAACCAAGCAATTGCCCTTAAGAAGAGTGGCACAACCAAACAAAAGACAAAGAAGAAGGCCGAGGAGAGTGAGGGAGAGGAAGAAGCCATCTTGTCCCCTGAGGCAAGGAAAGAAGCTCTAACAATACAATTGAAGAAAGAATTATGAGATCTAGTCATTTGAGGAAGGCTCAGCTTGCGAGAAATGGTGCAACAAGGTTTCATGGAGCAACCATTGTAGCTGGCCCCATATTGCTATGAGTTCTTTGCAATATAATTTTCGAGGTGCCCATGTAATATAGACTTGTTGGCACAATCCCAATGATTGAGGCACCAGTGATAGATGAGATAGCTCCTTTTATCACCATCAGAATCAAGAGATAAGATGTGCAAATTGTAATAAATGATGCAAGATCAAGAGATAAAATTATTTTCAAAATCTTGGTCAAGAAACTAAAGAAAAAGAATCTAAATCGATCTCCTTTTTCGGTCAAGGTGGTAGATCAACACCCAGTGAGGATGCTTTCCGATGGTATCATCACAATAGGAGGGATTAATTACATAGTAAGCCTAATAGTCATAACAATGGAAGATAATACCTACCCTCCACTATTGGGTAGGCCTTGGTCACAGAGTGCTAGAGTGCTATGTGATTGGGGTTTAGAGATGATGACCATCAAAACTAAGGGCAACATTTTCCAAAATACCAATGAGCCTAAGTTCAGTCCCAAGGAGCTATAGATTGCAACATCTAGAGGTTGGATGATCAATCCTCATAAGATGTGCAGACTAGCTTGATGGAAATAAATATATTTCCAATCGAAGAGATGTATATCTTCTAGATTGCACATGTTTGGGATCATGTAGAAACAAAAGGATAAGTAGCTTATCAAACAAGAAGATCTTTACATGGAGTACTTCTTAGAAGACAAAGAGGGAGAAATGGAGATCACAAAGCCTGAAGTTACCATATGACAAATTGGCATGGAGAATCTAATCTCACTGGCCCACACAAGATTTGAACTTGCGTATGGCGAAGGCACCACGAGAAATCAACAAAAGTTAAAGGTGACTTCCTATTAGCTTTAAGGGATAAGGTGGCTATTGATAGAGTTTTAAGATGTATTTGCATGGAATTTCCCCCAAGCTGAGAGATGTATCTCTTGAAATCTCCCAACACAATATATTGTTGGTTTTTAATGCCAAGACAATGCAACAAAAAAGGTACCAGATGAACCCAAACTATGCCAACCAGGCAAAAGCCGAGCTTGATCAACTAAGATTAGTAGGGTTAATATATGATGCCATCTATAGAAGTGATTGGCTATTTCCAAAATGGTGTTCCAAAAGAAGAATAGAAGCCTCAAGTATGTGTCGACTATTATAAGTTGAATTCTCAAACCATATCGTATCCATTCCCAATTCCCTTCCTAAATAGCATCTTGGACCAAGTAGCCAGTCACAACATGTACTCATTCATGGATGGTTACAGTGGATACAACCAAATCTCAACTGCAGTAGCAAAGGACCAACAAAAGATGGAATTTGTCACCAAATCGGGAGCCTATGCTTGCAAACTAATTCCATTCGGTTTAAGCAATGCACCTTTGACATTTTGACAATTTAATGTGGACACCTTTGAGCCATGTGAAGGATAGTGAGCTCACAATCTGAGACCATTTGAAGGAAGCAGTGCCAACACTAACTAATGAAGCAATGTGACCACGAATTATAGAAAGAGTCGATTCAGGCCAACACAGAGAAGCCAATTAGTGGTAGTGGTCTAGTAGATTCTGAGATCTAGAATTGGAAGGCAAAATGTCTCAATTGCCTAAGTCTCAGGCACTTAGAAGATGAGTTTGAGTGAAGACACAATTGTAGACTCACCCATGTGCTGCTTGGATCCTCTAGTTTTGTCTTGTTAGAATCTACATAAGATAGCGAGAGTCAACTCTAGCTACTCTCAATGAGTGTTGAGGTGGGCAACATAGTGTCTGAGCATTGAGTTTGTAGGTATGGCTATTGTTACTGATTGGTTAGTAAAAGTATTTCTTTGCTTCTTTGTTGCCTTTGCATTTTTGCATACTTGTATTCATGACATATGCTTGACCACCCTCGTCTCCACATGATTTTGCCAATGTTGTACAAAACCCCCTTGTTTCTTGACGTCTTATTCTGTAACCCAAGCACCATGAGTATTTTGCACAACAAGTAGCCAATGGAGTACAAGAGAGAGCATCCTCTTGCAAGTTTTGTGCACACATATCAACTCGATCACTAGGTCACTAGTCAATGAGGGGTGAGAAAAATACCATCAAATTTTGAAAATCCTACAGTTGCTCGAATTAGCATATTATTATAGAGATTCATCTGAGTGTTAAAGGACAAGTTAAGGTGTTTAGAGACATGTTTGGATAGAGGAGTGTACCCAGATAGCTCACAGGTTGATTCACACCTTGACAAAAGTTTGATGTAGAGACACTAAAGGAACACGGCAAGGTACATGGCCAACAAGAAAGGGTACCTAATATGAGAAGGAAGAGAATGGAAAATGTTAGAGATGGTGGCATGGAGTCAGGACCAAGAACAGACAGTCGGCATGAACAAGTATACATGGAAGGGGACTACCAACAGAGTGGAGAGCTCGAGGATGGAGGAATCCCGACCTTACACTTCCAAGGAATCCTAGCCTTACGCTTGGAGAGCTAGTCACAGACTACTACTTGAATACATGAAGTGAGCCCATTCTCGAGCTTCATCCAACGCGGCCCAAGAAACATGAGATTGGTGAATCCTCAAGGTGGAGATATGAAGAGATTGATCACCATAGAAAGATATGATTTTGAGGTGTCAAGTGAATTCAACTAGGAGCTAATCCATGAGCATGAATCAAGTCCCGAGAATAGAAGAGCCTCAAAATCAAAACTAGGAAGGCAATAGTATAATAAAATATGGTGTGCATAGGGCCTAGGGTTAAGGTGGCAAGGCATGACCATGTGCCACCCTTCCATGTAAGAGGGCCCATAAGGTGTGTTGTACATAATCCATGGTAGTAATATTATAAAATGTAAGGTGGCATGGCTCCTCCATGTGCCACCCCTCCACCTAGGCATTCCCATGCCTACATTTAGTGAGATATAGCTCAAAGTCCATGGGAGAAGTAATATAAAATAGTTGGAGATGGATATTATATTGGGTTATTCCCTCCATATAGGATAGGCCCATGTGGGGGAGGTATAGAAGGTCTAAGAGTGCAAGTTAAATAATGGGGAAAGTAGGATGAGGTGGCAAGATTCCTTGTGCCAACCCTCCACTTGTTCTCCTAGAGGTTTGACCGTATTATAAAATTGGGAAGAGACCAAGGGAGTATCATAGACTTGAGATATGGGGCTTGATTTATGTGGAAAAATGAGGCAAAGGGTTATCGCACACAATTGAGAGTGGGTAATTGCCTAGCCCACATGGGATACTTTTCACACACACCATGCATGTGGGAGGATGCATTTATTGGGAGAGACCCCCTCTCTTGGCTATAAAAGGAGGGGACTATTCCTTGATGAGACACGCTCATTCTTGTAAAGCCACCTAGCTAGTACTTTGATTTCCCCCTTCCCTTCCTTTCAAATAAAGCATGGCCCTCTTCCCTTGATGTCTCCATCCTTACATTCCTCCTCCACCCATGTACATAGTCCTCTTTCTCTCATTCTCT
Source organism: Dipteris shenzhenensis (assembly GCF_047967505.1). Classification (NCBI taxonomy): domain Eukaryota; kingdom Viridiplantae; phylum Streptophyta; class Polypodiopsida; order Gleicheniales; family Dipteridaceae; genus Dipteris; species Dipteris shenzhenensis. Next base: position 22,445,855 of record NC_141616.1, on the reverse strand, counting down.
CCCCTTATGCCATAGTCTCCCTCTTCTTTCCCTCCCCCCTGTGAGATAGAGACATAACATGGAACACATCAGCCAAACTGGTTGGTGGAAGATGAACTCGTCTATAACATATATCAAAGTATGAGTAGTTCACTATGCTAGTGTAGCCAAGTAGTGCTCCTCATATGCAACATGCACATAGAGATCACATCCATAATGATAGTTGCCAACATAGAGAGTGTGGATACTTAGGCCCCAATTGAAAGCTGAGCTACTAAGACCCAGACTCGAGTCTTGTTTGGACTAGAACACCATGACTTCCAAGCCCTAGGCCTTGTAGATCACCAATTCAAACTAGAAGGCATAAATTAAAAAGCCGAGTTTGGGTACAACGGACCAGCCTGAAGAGCCCAACTATAGTGAGAACAGTCAAGATGATCAATCCAAGTAGAGCAAGAACGATCAAAGCAAGGAGTCCCTCACTGACTACAAGAAGGTGAAAAACAAGGAGCCCATCTCTAGCTGCACATACTAATGTAAGACGTCTATCTCACCAAGTGGGCCTATAGCACCTATTGGTCACAAACTCAGGTAGAGGCCTTGCAATCCTATAGATCCTAATCTAGCAGATGTAGTGCCCAATCTAGTAGCTATCAAAGCCAAGGCTGCTCAAAATGTCAGTCAAGTTTGAAGAGTTTAAGATGAAGAGTTCAAGCGTTCATTCATATTTGAGAGCATTCTTTGAGAGTTTTTCGCTGAGAGGAAGAAGAGATTTCTTTTCATGCCTCAGAGATTTGGTGAGAATCATATTCACAAAGAATCCCTACAAGTCTTCTTGTGTGTGAGACAGAAAGAGTTTCTACAAATCTATCTACAGCCTACTCTATCTACAGCTTGTTGAGGCAACGCTTCAGTTTCTACCTCAACTACTAAGGCGGCTCTCCTACACTTACATGGGCTGAGTTTTAGTGCTCCAACTGGTCCCACCAATAGAAGGAGTAGGTGTTTTTTATGATAGTTTGACCCCCTGTCAGTATTTTGCTCATAACTTTTTGCTCGATGGTCCGATTTGGACGAAATTTATATAAGCACGAAGCTCTTTTCAAGGAACATAATTTTATATCTTCAATTGTTGTATTAAATGTCAAACCAAAAATCTATGACTCTCTGTGTATGACAGTTTCTTTTTCAGACAGTTTTTACCCCCGTCCAGTAAACTGCCCATATCTTTCCGATCACTTCTCTGTTTCTTACGAAACTTATATAAGAGCAAGCGCATTTCAAGGCTCATCTAGATATGTGTTTTGAATATTTGATATCATTTCTTTGCTAAAAGTTATGTATCTCTGTGTCTTATGATATTTTACAGAGTGTTTTGAGCTAATTGTAAAGGTATCTATGAAGGAGGTGCAATGTTTCCCTGGAACCTACCCATCCGACCCAATCAACCACTTCAAACTCCTTGATCTATATCAGTTCAGTCATGTTGAACCACAAGATCTTCTTTCAACAACATATCACTCCTCTTTAGCATAGACCGACTTGCTGATATTATGGCCTCTGTTGATCCTTTTCTTCTCCCTATGCTTGAGTACAACATCACTTGGGATGTTGCCATCTTCATTCTCATCTAAGGGAGGAAAGTGTGATTTGGTCTCTTGGTATAAAAGCTTCTTTTTAATGTCCCTTTCTGGGTGATAAATATCTCTATCACTCAGTTCAAAAGCAGTAGGAAGTGAAGAGGTGCATGAAGTTTATTACCCCCAACTTCATGTCACATCTTTTGATAAAGACACCAGGGACGTTTGGTATTGGATTCATCCCACCTTACTAAACAGTCTCGAGTGTACTTGATTGCATGTTATGCCTGTATAGGCATGTGTTTTCTGATTTGATAAAGAAGATGCCTAGAAGAACTATATTAGAAGAGATTGCAGCCCGTTTAAGAGAACTAGAAGATTGTGAAGGTGATGCTCATGCTATTCGCATGGTCATCATGATCATATCCTTTATGTTTGCACTTTTGAATATGTTGATGAATCAACAATGCTGTCAACAAGCACAATGATAGATTGGGGATTGTTTCATGCACTAGCAGCTTCGTGTGAAGAAGAGTTGAGTCTTTGGGTAGTTTTTGACTATAACAATGGAGTGGTGATTTTCAATGCTTTCAAGTTCTTTTGCTATGCAAATGATGAAGAGTACAATATCTTGAAGCTGTTATGTGCACTTCCAATTGTGAGAAGGGTGATTCTTGAATGCATGTATACACAATGTTTTCATGATGCTAGTTGGTCACTGATTTTTGAAAATTTTATTGAGGATCACATTGTGGAGGGTTTTCAACAAGTGGTTATGCATAATAAGTTGGTCTTGGTATACTAAGGCTATGTGGGGCCTTGTTTGGAGCTTGGTTGGGATCTTATTTAGATCTTGGTGCCTTTTTGTGTTTCATCATGGTGAAAATTCCAGTGTTTTGAGGGACCCAAGGGGAAGATCTAGAGTCTTATCTTCGGGATTTTGTTCGAGTATGCTAGCTTTCTAGATGGTCCATGAAGGATTGGGCAGAGATTTTGCCTAATTTTCTTGAAGGTGTAGTCTTGAGTTGGCATGAGGCCTTGCCAGACTCTACCAAGGAGGACTGGGACCAAGTGGTGGATGTTGTAATGAAGTAGAGATTTGGGGCAGTGGAGTCACCAAATGCTTTGATGTTGTAGTTGAACTGGTTCTATCAAGGAGAGGGTGAGACGGCGGTCTCTGCCTTGGTAATCTGATATGAAACTTTATAGACAAAGTATAAAAGGGTAGCTTTGTGAGCTGTGGCATCTGCATTATTGGCCCCTCAAAGTCTCGTAGGGATGGAGCACTTAAACATGAGAAAATTTGTTATGGCTTTGGAGCCTTGTCTTTGCTCAAAAGTAATGAGTAAAGATCTAATAACATACATAGAGGCACTTCCCATTACGATCAGGAAAGAAGATTCTCTAAAGATCGAATCATCTTTTGTGTCTTCAACAGCTTCAACTCCTAAGGTGGAGGTAATGGGCACTCCTCAGGTACCAAAATCCTCTGAGTTAGATCATAATATCTCCTCAAGTGCTAAAGTCCTCTGAGATAATATTGTGTCTGAAGAAGGCCTGCAAATGGATTCTGAAAAGGTTCAAGCAATCATGGCAGTGCTAAGTCCTGAGAGTGTCACTAGTGTTCGCAGAATTCTAGGAAAGAGCCCGGGGGGTCCACTAAGGTTTATCATATGGTATCACGTGAGTGCAAGGGAGGGGGGTTATATAAGGGAAGGAAGGTACATTTTATAAGGTAAGGTCCCACAAATAGGGGGTAGATAAGGGGAATTTTCATATATTTATTGCACACAGGTGACATCTCCTTATTACTACTAGTGAATCCCCCATGGGAAAGAGCAAGTATTATCAATGCTTTTATGATGATTTCACAGAGATAGTGCATCTCATGAACTTATTGACAAGAAAAGAGGTTTCTTTCCAATGGGGTGTGGAGCAACAAGAGTCTTTTTAGCAACTTAAGGAGCCGATGAGTAAGGGCCCAATATTGAAAGGCCCTAATTGGGGTCTCAAGACTTTTATGTAAATCCAAGTGTATCTTTGCATTTAGTTGGTGTTGTATTGCTACAAAAAGGAGAGGCGGGTAGAATGCAACCCATCTATTATGCCAGTTGATAGCTTACAAAGGTGAAAACAAGGTATGAAGAAATGGAGCAACAAGCTCTCTCTTTGGTGTTTTCAGTCAGAAAGTTTCGCTTCTATTTATTACCTCGACCTTTTTTCTTCCTTACCTCTCAGTCTGTTTTAGCATATCTAGTTCACAAGCCTAATCCTAGGGGGAGATTTGCAAAATGGTTGTCAAAGCTTCAAGAGTTCTCTTTCTCTTTTGTTACTGAAAATACCACTGGGTCCACTATGGCAGATTTGCTCACAGGATGGGAGGATCTAGGAGAAGAAAAGAAATGTAAGGAGGACATTAAAGATGAAAGGGATACACCACCAACAGCCTTTATTTTGTATTTTTATGGGGCTTTTAGTCCTTCATGCCAACAAGGTGCCAGGCGGATGGTCTTGGTGAATTCTAAAGGTCAAGAAGTATGGGCAAGAGGACAAGAGCTTCCAGGTATCACAACTAATAATGCAGCTGAGTATAATGCTTTGATTCTTGGTTTGGAGGGTTGTCTTCAAAGTCAAGTTAAAGAATTGGAAGTAAGAGGAGATTCTCAAAGTCCTCATTTGAAGGAGCTTAATCAGACGGCTATGGCACCATGTAGTCAGTTTGATTTTTGCAAGTTTGTTCATATAAATAGAAAAGAAAATTAAAGGGCAGATGAGTTAGCTACTCAAGCCATTATAGTACAAGACCAAGGGGTGGTTTCTTTGCTAGACACTGGATGGCCAGAACTACAAGACGTTCAGTAATATGTGGAAGAAGGCATGTTTCCTCGAGGGTTTAACTCCACAACAGAAGTAGAGATTGGTAAGGAAGGCTTGTCCCTATACTATTGTTGATGACATTCTTTATAAATTGGGAAAAGATAAGGTGCTCTGTCGGGTGGTCCATCCCATGGAGACTAGGAGAATCCTAGAAATGTGTCATGAATGCTCTAGTCATTTTGCTTCAGTGAGCACAGCTAGGAGAATTCTTAATGCAGGTTACTTTTGGCCACACCTCCATAAAAATGTATATGAATGGTGTCGAAGTTGTAAAGTATGCCAAAAGTTTGGAAGGCGATAGTTGATTGCTAGGCCCTTGAAGCCTATTCCAGCATATGGACCATTTGAGAGGCAGGGGTTGGACTTTGTGGGACCACTCCCTCACTCATCTCAGGGCAAACATTATTTATTGGTGGCCACAGATTATGCGACTCGGTGGGCAGAGGCCAAGGGCACAGTCAATAGCAAGGCAAGCACAGTTGCAAAATTTCTCTTTGATCAAATTTGTTTACACTTTGGTTGTCCTTTGGAAATTCTCATTGATGGAGGAACCTCTTTTAGAAATGAACTAATTGAAGATGTGGTGCATAAGCTAAAGATAAATCATAGCATGTCCACGCCATACTATCCCCAATGGAATGGCTTGGCTGGATTGTTGTGCAATTCAATGGGAAAACTTGTAGACACCAAGAAAAGGCATTGGGATAGGCACTTGGTAGAAGTTTTATGGCCTTATAGAACCACACATAAGCTAGCTATTGGGTTTACACTAGTCCAACTAGTGTATGGAATAGAAGCCATTTTGCCCATTGAATTGGAGATACATAGTCTTCACACTCCTGTTGCAAGAATAGAAGGACAGGAGGATGCCTATGCCCAACACCTAGTACAGCTAGAAGCCTTGGATGAATGCAAATTATAGGCCTTACAAAATTTGGAAGCTTCTCGAAAAAGGTGCAAGGCCCGTTTTGACACCAAATTACACATGTCCATGTGTTCCAATAATATAAGAGAGGCCACATGCCAAGCATGTGGAAGGCATATAGAGGACTGTGGAGTCAAGAGGAGTCCTTCTTAAATTTCTATGTGGAATAAGGAGGATGTGGACATATGGAAAAGAGAGGGTCCCTATGGGCTGGATCCATGTGGGGAGACTCTTGAATTTCTCAATATTTTTATAGTCTTGAGCATCTTTTGATGGAACACATGGCAAGAGTAGCCAAAAAGGACATGGATGGTGACATACGGGCTTATGTGATTATAGGGAGCAATTGTAAATGGGTGAAGGAGGGTGACAAAATCTCTATAAAAGGAGCCCTCCTCTCCCTTGTTTAACATCTCTTCCACCATTAGGCCTCATGTTGCTGTAGCTCTAGTCTCCTCAAGCCTCTTCCATGAGCCTTCTCTCCCTCTTGATATTCTCTTATGTAAACTCTTGAGTCCATCTCTCTCTAGATCATTCTCTCTTTATGAGTAGTCTTGGAGATTCCGCTCCCTCTTGTACATATGAAACCTCTTCTTATCCCTTGTGTTTGTAGTATTTTGAGTTGCATTAGAGTGGAGTCTCACTCTATTGGTAATTAAGGTCACTTGAGGTTCTCTCTCTTGAGTGTCTCTTCCCTTTTTCCATTGTTTTCTCTTCCAAAGTGCTCAAAAGTGTTGTCTATTCATCCGCCCATTGCGCATACATGGTTTATCTATTTCCCAAGCCACAATGGGAGCTCTTCCTTCCCTCTTAGGCAACCTCTTTGGGACTTGGATCGTTGATGAAGCCTAATCATGAAGGTAGTATTCTCCCAAGTCAGCACTAGTAGAAGGATTTTCATGATAGTTTGACCCCCTATCAGTATTTTGCTCATAACTTTTTGCTCAATGGTCTGATTTGGACGAAACTTATATCAACGCGAAGCTCCAACTTTCTTTTTTTATGTCCCATTATCCAGCAAACAAGGCATCAGTGTGAAGATAGTGAGAGAGAGGGAAGGAGTCTCACTTGCGACTTTCTCACATGCACAATGGGGGAATACACACAAAGGTGGAGGCTGAAAACAGTTTTCCTCTTCTTAGTTGTGAAAGCCAAAAGAACACTAGTACAAAGAAATAGAAGAACCCTATATGTGGGTCTCAAAACCAAACTCAACTAACTAAGGTGGCATACTAACTGAGCCACGAACTAGTGTAGATAAGGATAGCTATCATCCAGCTATTATTCGTGGGCAGTGTACCGACCGCATCTCCAGCTAACAATAACAAGTCGGTGACATAAATACACAACGGTCACCCTGGCATATCGCGAGTGGAGCTCGATATCTCAACAATCAGTACACATTTTAACATCATTAAATTGAAAACTGTTTCTAGAGATCCAGATAAACCATAAACATGTGCCCTTATTTGGAACCAAAGCTCATGCTTGGTTTTGAATGAATCCCCTAGAAATATAGCCTTCCAGTTGATTGTCTTACCACATTCAATCTGATGAACTTCTAGACCTTCCTGGCATGAGGGCAAGCAACAAACAAGTGAAAAATATCCTCAAGAAGTCTAGGTCATCTTCTATATTTCCCATCTCCCTTTCCTATTCCGAGTCCTCTCACATTGGTTCACACAGATTTGTGAAGAATGAGCTAAGAAAGGCGAGACATCTTCTCAAGGACCTGTTTAATCCATAAATTTTCAAACCTTTCATACCAATATATAGTCAATTTAAAAAAAATTGCATGTTCAATGATAGGGCACTTACTTTTGTGCATTAGTGGTGGTCGCACATACTGTCTTGTAAAAACCATCTAGAATTAAGTTTTAAAGAGATCATCCATATCAGTAGCTAGAGTGGGAATAGAAAGGATTGAAGAGCTTATAACTAGCTGAACTCCTTGTAAAAGACTAGCATAGAGCCCCCTTTCCATCTGACATCTCCCTACCATTATTCCATCCTACTTAAGATAAGATCTTGACTTTGGTTAGATAAAGAAAATTCTCTCCTAATCTCCTACTAGGTCTTCCATCCAAACTGATCTCTATTCCAAAGTTGGCCCCAGGTCTGTAAACCTTTCTTGGACATGGTTCTTATTAGAGAAAACTACTCATCAATGAAGATACCTGAGACTCAAATGGAATCATTAGCCCATAAAGTCCCCTTTATTTAAAATTGTAAAAACACTTTAACTTCCTCAAAAGTTCTCCAAATAGATTGCCATAGTGAGCTACTCTTAGTCTTACAAGGTTCATGATTACAAATAGTAGATATTAAGGGATAGCTCTTCCATTTAGGGGCCCTAAATGGCCTAACCTATTTCATGTTCCTTAGCAAAAGTTGAGCCCAGTCACATGTTGGACTTGGAATAGCTTTAATGACCCAAGTTGCAAATAGCTTTCTAGCTACAATAGCAATATTTATGACCCCTAGCCCTCCTTCCTTTTTAGAATTAGCATAGAAGACCATCTTACTTTAGAAATATTTGATCTACCTCCCCATAGAAAAGACTTGCAAACTCTAATAAATTTGTCAAGACCAGACTTGCATGGAGGCCAACAAGAAAGGTAAAAAATAGAGATGGGATTTATGAAATGGTTGAGAACTAGTCTCCTTCCTACCAAATTGGTGTGAAATCCCCTCCACTTTTCAATCCTCTTGTTACACCAAGTGAGATCCCCATCTAGACATGCAACCACCAACTGCCAGTGCCCTTTGAGTTCCTCCACACATCTGCTTCAGATCCTCTAATAACAGTGCCCTTCTCTAACCATCTATCCCTCTTCGCCTCAACTATATTGAAATCCCCCATAGCAAAACAATTGCCATCTGCACACAAAAGAGATTCTCATTATACACTTCTTTCATACATAAAGATTACTACAAATTTAATCCATTTGATAAAGCATTGAAGAAGCACCCATCTGTTTTGCCCATTCGTTGATTCCTCCATTATAGTGAGAGAGGAATCCAATACCACTCCCTCCCTTTCCTTCCACATGGTAACTATTATACCAAACCCTTGCTTTGTTTATAATTTTCAATCCTCTCTCTAAGTTGACTCCACAAGCCTTGACCTCTTGTAATGCTAGAAAAGTAGGGGAGAGAGAGTTAGCCCTCAACCAGTGAGATATCTCTTCTCCTCTTCCAGGGTCCATCAACCCTCTAATATTTAGAGTCAAGAAGGAGACTGAATTATCTAACATTTTCTTTGCCCTTCTTATCCCTAGGTTTGGGGCTCTTTATCTGACTAATAGTAGCTTTAGATTGCCTTCTTTTATGCTAAACAATAGTAAAGGCTTTACCTTGGCTGGTGTCTCATTGGATTCTTGGTGTGTCCTTGATTTTCTATTTCTCTGAATCCTCTTCACTGATGTCTTCTCGTCTATGGCATCCTCTATATTAAAACTCTCCTTTAAACTCTTTCGGCTAGCTAGATTTAGTAATCATGTGATCATCAGGATCCTCTCTATTTTTTACTTCCATGTTAGCCCCCTTATCTTTGGTATGTTCAAAGGGCTTTTTATTTATTGCAGGGCCCAACACAATGCCCTTTCCACATAAGAAGAAAGAATTGGGCAAATTCTTGTACACCAGGGGTTGCTCCCCAAAGGTACTACCATATCTATTTAGAATTATGAGGGTCTTGGGCAGTTCCTCTGCTATATCCATCTTAATACACACTTGGGGGTTACCTCTAGGATTAATAAAGTTCTCTTGTTCCACCCCAATGACTTCTCCTAGATCACAACATAAGAACAATAATTGATTACAAAGATAAATAGGAAGGTCAGGTAGCTCAACCCAATCTAGCACTACGGTCACATTCAAAATATTTTCAAAAATATCTCTCCCTGGACAAAGCCATTCTGTTCTCGGTCAATCATAGTGTTGTAGACGTGGGAGATGCGCAATGCCAAAGCTTTTGCAATGATCTTATAGGAGGTGTTGAGCATAGTAATGGGCCTCCAATCACTTACCTTAAGGCAGTCTTAGCGTTTCTGGAAAAGTTTCAATAGGTTGGCATTGACGTCCTCCGACAGCTCCCCTTTTGTGCACGCTGCATTGGCCATATTGGTGAGATCTTCTCCAATGAGGCCCTAGAATGCTTAGTAGAATTCCACGGTCAGGCTGTCAGGGCGGGGGGATCTATCATCGGCCATCATACTTAAGGCTTCTTCTAGTTCCTCTTTTGAGAAGTGTTTGGCTAGACTTGTGCTTTGAGAGTCGAAAACATGGCTCTCAACCCCTAAGAGGGCCTCATTCAAGTTTGCTTGCCATTGCTCGCTCTGCACGGTTGGCTCCCCTACTACCATACTAAGCTCGGACCGAAAAACCACTGCCATGTGCCAGAACTCCGAGACCAGATTGCCCTGTGCATCCATAACCTTGTCAATCAGGTCACGTAGGTGATTGCATTTAGTAGCTTGAAAGAAATCTTTCGATGGGTAGTTAGTCACCCACCTTCAGCCACATGATCCTGCTCTTCAGTTGTCAGGCCTTCTTAGCTTCAATCAGTTCCCACTCCCTGATTGTAGATTCAATGTTTGCAGTAGGAATGTATGGGTCCTTGGGAGAATCCATCAGGGCTGCCCAAAGAGATTCTCTATGCAGGGTCAGGTTGTCCCAAGCTTTCTTCCATCCTGTTCTGAGATCAATTCTTGTTTCCTTAGTCACCTTCATGACCCTGCGGATGGCGACATCCCATTTACTATGCAAGGGTCAGAGTTCTCCATCTGGCTGTCACACTAGGAATGAAAGATTGTGCGACCGAACTCTTTGATGGCCAACAATCATTTGTCAAACTTGGGAGGGATGTCCGCCGACCTTGCCATCTTGCAAGGTAGATTGAATCCCCAAATTATAGGAAGATGGTCAAACAGGGCTGAGGACGTGAAGTACTTCCCTCCCATGGGTGCACATAGCCACCAGCCCTCTTTAGAGATGTAGATGTAGTCAAGCCTAGCTGCTCTATACTCCTCACCCTTGCGTCGATTACTCTAGGAGTAGCCATGCAGGACATCTGGATCTAGTTCAATGGCGTTGATCAATCTCGCGTTGAAGCAAAGGTCCATCATTCCCTTTCTAATCCAACTCGGGAGGCACTGATGTACATGCGATCTACATTGCGCTTCATAAAATTCCAACCCTTGGCTATCCAATGGCCCCTTGAAACAAGAAGATCTAAGTTTTCCCAACAAATCTTCCTTTCGGGGGAGGAGTTAGGGGCATAAACCGACATTACACCAAAGGTTTTCCCTTCTAAAGAAACTTCTACTCCCACGACCCACTCTTTATCATCTTTGAATGACTCTTTGGGGTTCATCTCCCTACAGACCACTAGTGCCATGCCCCCTTTACCTCTTGCTAGTACCTCTTACCGAGCAATTCACAAAAGTTTCATAGCCAATTTGGTTGAGTGAAAACCAAAAACCGACTTCATAGCCACACTTAATCTCTTGCAGAAGAATAATCTCTACGAACAATAGCCAGACAGTCTCGTTGCTTAAGCTTACCACAGTAACCCTTGATGTTCCAGGTCATCACCGATAGGTTGATATTCATATTAGTCTGAGTGGAGTGAGAGGGCCTTGCGTGCATCCTTGGAAACGTTAAACTTGTTCTCCTTGCTACCCCTCGTTGCTTCCTTGATCCTCTTGGAGAGCCCCTTGGTCAGCGAAGCGATTCCCATACCCATCTTCTTTGGCTAGCTACCCTTAGGGGTGTAACCTTTAGCCTGCTTCTCCTCATAAAACCGTTCCTTATGGTTGGCTTCTGGCATTGCTTCATCTTCACAAACCACCTCTTGTTGAGCTTGAGACAATTCCACTTGAGATATCAGCTCCAATGGGAGTATGTTGAGTCATCTTACTCATTTGCAAGGGATGCCTGGAGAGCAGCTGGCGTCGATGGACTTTTTGCATGTGCAATGTCTTGGTCGAAATTCTTGTCATCAAGGGAGGGAATCCTTGTCATTGGTATGATGGAAGTTGTATGCGGACAAGGAGTGGCTTTGCCCTCCCATCCCACAACCATCCATTCCTGGGACAGGTTGATGTGTCTTTTGTTGGGATATCGAGCTCCACTCATGATATGCCAGGGTGACTGTTGTGCATTTATGTCACCAACTTGTTAGCTGCAGATGCAGTTGGTACACCACCCATGAATAATAGCTAGATGATAGCTATCTTTATGTACTCTAGTTGGTGGCTCAGTTAGTATGCCACCTTAGTTGATTGAGTTTGGTTTGAGACCCACATATAGGGTTCACCTATTCTTTTGTACTTAAAGTTCTTTTGGCTTTCACAACTGAGAAGAAGAGGAAAGCTGTTTTCAGCATCCACCTTTGTGTATATTCCCCCATTGTGTATGTGAGAAAGCTGCAAGTGAGACCCCTTCCTTCTCTCCCACTCTCTTCACACGGTATCAGAGCTCGGTTCGTGGTAAGGAGCTCAAGAAAGCAAACCAAGTTCGCGGTGTCCTAGTAAGAGGATCAGTGTTGCTTTCCTTTTTTTTCAAGTTTGGGAGCGAATCTCTATAGGTAGCATAGCCGAAAAGTGCAAGAGTGCACTGTCTTAGATTGGGATGCCCTTTGTGGTATGGTGAGAAGGTAGTATATGCTACGGGGCCCATTTTGGTGGCAAAAGTTTTCCATAGGCACTCAGGAAAGTGCCTTGTTTTTGTTGTGCGACCACTATTCTGCAGGTCAGTGAAAAGTTATTGTAAAAATTACATCGTATGCCTGTGTGCAGAGATATTGGGAGTGACAGAATCATTCTTATTGCCTATTGATGCATAATCGTCACTAGGAAGTGAACCACTCTCGTCAGTTTTGCAGATTTGCCGTTGTGAGGCAAAAGTGGTGCTTTTTTTGCAGTGATTAAATATTTTGTAGTGTTTTGTAATGGCGTCGGATGCTCTTTCACAGATTGTCACTGAAAAGCTTGACAAGAACAACTTCCAAGCATGGAATTTTCGAATGATGAATTTCCTTAAGGGAAAAGGCTATTGGGAGTTCATTACTAGAGCTGAACAAGAACCAGTTATTCCTAATGTAGGAGTTGCAGGCATTTAAAGGCTGGCATGAGAGAGCCAGAAAAGTTATGTAGTGGCTGTCTATCAGTATTTCAGATTCTATGATTGTGCATATTCAGGATGCAAGCATGCCAAAGGAGGCATGGGATACTTTGACAAAAATGAATAGCACAAATACACAAGCCAGGAAAATGTTGCTCAAGCAGGAGTTGCATAATGTGCAGAGAGAAAATATGAGCATCAATGACTACCACATGAACGTGAAGAAGATTGCAGATGCACTTCCTTCTATTGGGTTGCCAGTGGAAGATGATGATTTAGTTTCTGTGACCTTGAATGGTCTAGGAAAGGATTATGCACAATTCCGGACATCCATTGCCGTCCGTGAGAATTTTCCTGATTTTGAGGAGTTGATTGCTCTTCTAATTTCTGAAGAGCAGAGAAATGGTAGTGCATCTTCTTCAAGAGGAACTTCTAAAAAAGCTGTCTTCTATCCAAATGCTAGAAAAGGAGAGGCAGAGGTAGAGCAGGCCAATTTGGAAGCCATGGCAAAAATTAGAATATCCAATAAATTCAAGAAAACCAGTCCTATGGAGGAGGATGTGGTAACTATAGAGGTAGGGGGAGCCAAAGAGGTCGTGGTGGATGGCAGAGAGGCCAAAATGCAAACAACAATGTTGAATGCTACTACTGTGGTAAAATGGGTCATATGGTTAAAGACTACTATAAAAACCAGAATGACATCATGACTAGAAAATTGCAGCAAGGCAATTATGCATCCTCTAGTAGACAAGGTGATGACAGAAATGAGCATCTGTTTAGGATGTAACACATGACCAATTCTCTGACAAGTGCAGAAGAAAGCAGTGATGTGTGGTATGTTGACTCAAGTGCGTCAAACCACATGACAGGTCATGTAGAATGGATGCAGGATGCAAGGAAAATGGAAAGACCATGATTCGTGGAGACTGGTGATGATACTGCACATCCTATTATGCAGATTGGTAAAATTCCTTTCTCTATGCAAGATGGAAAAAAGGAATACCTATCTGATGTATTTCATGTCCTGAATATCACCAAGAACCTAGTTTCTATTGGTCAAATGGTTGAGCAGGGCTTGCAGGTCAAATTTAATCCTCATGGATGCTTTGTTGAGGATATGAAAAATAAACATCGCTTGATAGCAAAAGGGAAGAAGAAGGGCAAGATGTTTACGTTGGATGTGGACATGCCTGAATTAAGTGCATCAATGTTTGCACATGGGACCGGTGTATTTGTAAATATTGATATCTGGTAAAACACATTAGTCATGTTAATGTATAGCGACTTAAATTAATGCAGACCCAAAATATTATTGCAGGATTGCCTAAGTTCAAGGTTGCAGAAATGCATAAGGTATGTGAAGCCTGTCAATTTGGAAAACAAGCAAGGAATCCATTTCCTAGATATGTTCAAGAGAGTAAGAGGCCATTGGAACTAATCCACTCTGGTTTGTGGACTACTAAAGCTACATCTATTGGAGGCTGTCATTATTTTGTCACTTTCATTGATGACTACAGCAAAAAAGTTTGGGTGTATTTTATGAAAAAGAAAAGTGAAGTGTTTGGGCATTTCAAAGCTTTTAAAGCTATGGTTATAAAAGAAACAGGCCTACAAATAAAATGCCTAAGGTCAGATGGAGGGGGAGAGTACCTCTCAAATGAGTTTGCAAGTTTCCTGCAGGAGCATGGCATAAAGCAACAATATTCATGCAGTCATATCCCACATAAAAATGGACTTGCAAAAAGGAAAAATAGGCATATTGGAGAGGTATCTCGTGCCATGCTCAACGAAAAAGACCTACCATATTATTATTGGGCTGAAGCAGTTGCTATAGCAGTCTATATAATGAATAGGACTCCCACTGCAGCAATACATGGCATGACACCATTGGTGGAGAGGTATACTGGTAGGAAACTAGATATTTCTCATTTGAAAGTTTTTGGTTGCATTGCCTATGTTCATGTGCTAGATGAGTGGAGATCCAAGTTGGATCCAAAGGCTGAGAAGTGCATCTTTATTGGTTATACTCTGCAACAGAAAGGGTATAGATGCTATAACCCTTCTATTCATAAGTTTACGATGAGCAGAGATGTTTTTTATGAGATGAGCAGTTGGTATAAACAAGTAAATGTGATTGATGATGTAGATGCACAAGATGGTAATGCTGCACGGAATTCACAGCAGCAATCATAAAATATTAGTGGACTTGAAGTGTCCACTAGCAGTGGTTCACATACTTCACCATGGATAGGCAGATTGAGATCAGGAGGATCTCCTCAAAGCAATGCAGATATTGGTATGCAAGTATCATGAAAAGGGAAAGAGAAAGTAGATCAACCCATGGTTGATGTGAATGCAGGTCACTCTTATGTGGATGGTGAATCCAGTGGCTCAGAACAGAGCCTTGATGATGAGTTGGGTATTCCTTCTGTTGTTACACCTGTTGCTTGTCATTTATGTTGATGATTTAATCATCACAGGTGATAGTGATAAAGATAGATATCCTTCATGTGAAGATGCTATTGAAGCAGAAGTTTGAGATGAAGGATTTGGGAGAGCTCCATTACTTCTTGGGCATTGAGTTGATTAGATCCACAAGTGGGATATGGCTCTTGCAGAGGCAGTACGATCTACCAATGGATATGTGTTCTCTTTTGGGAGTGCTGCAGTCAGTTGGAGCAGCACGAAATAGCCTACAGTTGCCTTGTCGAGCACAGAGGCTGAGTACAAGGGTGCAGCAATGGCTGCATGTGAGCTAGCTTGGTTGCATAAGCTACTTTATGATATGCATTAGTTTACAGATGGGCCAGTTGTCATTTATTGTGACAACATGAGCAGTATATATTTGGCAGATAACCCAGTCTATCATGCTAGAACAAAGCACATTGAGGTAAATTATCACTATGTGCGGGGGAAGGTTCTAGTAGGTTTTATTGATCTAGTTTATGTCAATATAGAGGATCAAGTAGCTGACATATTCATGAAGGCATTGGGTGCAGAGAAGCTGCGCAAGTTCAAAGACCTACTTGGTGTGCAGGAATTGGGATTGAGCTCGAGGGGGAGTGTTGAGATATCGAGCTCCACTCGTGACATGCTAGGGTGACAGTTGTGCATTTATGTCACCGACTTGTGAGCTGCAAATGCGGTTCGTACACCGCCCATGAATAACAGCTATCTTTATGTACTCTAGTTAGTGGCTCAGTTAGTATGCCACCTTAGTTAGCTGAGTTTGGTTTGAGACCCACATATAGGGTTCACCTATTCTTTTGTACTTAGAGTTCTTTTGGCTTTTCACAACTAAGAAGAAGAGGAAAACTTTTTTTAGCCTCCACCTTTGTGTATATTCCCCCATTGTGTATGTGAGAAAGCTGCAAGTGAGACTCCTTCCTTCTCTCCTACTCTCTTCGCATCTTTCGCTTGACTCCGGTTGGGGAATTTGCTTGTGGCCTTGAGCGCCCCCATCTTTGGCACTACCCTTCTCACCACCCGAATGTAGGGGTGCACCTTCCTTTGTTTCGGCTTGATCCCCCACTGCCAGCACTGTTTTGGCTGATTTGAGGGGTAGTTCCTGGATAGTGACCTGATTTTTTATAGACGAAGCAAGAGTCAGAGAAGGGGCTAAATCTTACTTAGAGTGCAATAGGGGGGCCTTCCGGGTGCACCTCCAGGAACTCCGAAATCTCTTGGGACCTATTCCACAAAATCCAAGCTTTCTTGCAGCTTGATGGGACCCGTTCTGGTGGGAAACCTTGAGGGCTCTGCCAAGTGAGGTGGCCACTCGAGCCATCTTGTCTTCCATCCATGATGGGACATTGGAGAACTCCACCCATACTGGGCAATCATGCAAGAGAAATTGATCGATGCTGAACTCTCGGTTCCTTGGAAAAACCAAAACTGGAGCACCACTGAAAATGAAGGTCCAACCCAACACATCTTCTCGAATTACCTCTGATACAAAGTGCAAGAGAAAGAAGCCCTTACCCAAAAACTGTGAGGAATAGCAGCTGGCAGGGAGTTCGCATTTGAAAGCCATGAACTGCTCCTTGGGAAGAACATATAGGCAATACCCTTTGCCAAACGTGTGATGTCTTGCTGGACATCGTCAAACTCGAGCTCGCACACCACCCGATGGCTTCGGCCTGACTCAAACTAGGCGGTTATGGGGGAGAACCCACTTCGTATTTTGGTGGCCAGAGCATCAGCAAAGGAGGGTGGAGCTTGTCGAGGAGAGTTGTCATTATGTGAGGGCCTCTTGGGGATTGCATGAGCCTCTACCTCTTTCGACAAACTCGCATCGCTCATGATTACTATATCCTCTAGTGGTCTAGGTCATTTTACAAGGGGTGTAGCATAGCCACCATGGTTGCTCCCCGTGTCGGTCATGCACAAGGCCAGGCACGTTTCCAACCTTGGGCACGTTGGGAGCTCCACAACTAAGGTTAGAGATAACAAGCAATTTAAATGCAAAGAGTTGAGATGTGGATTACCTTTGACTGCTTGAAATCTATAGAAAGGCTAAGAGAGTTTTGAATAGGGCTCAAAAGTCTTTTCCAGCAAAACTAGTCTATTTGGATAGCAAAACTGCAAAGGTTGAAAAAGCTAGTGAAAACAAAAAATGATGTCTAGGTGATAGAAAGAGTAGCCATGTATTTATAGTAACAAGAGCTTGTTTTTATTAAACAAGAAGCATGGATGAGAGGCAAAAGTAGCCTAAAGTGCTAGCATTGTGGCAATATGCAAGGCCATCAGTTGGAATTGGTAAGGAAGAGAAGGAAGTTGAATGCAACAAGGAGGGCTTTGTTGACAAAATGAGATCAATTTATGCTCATGCTATTTTAAATTTCATGGGGTAATAGAGAATTTGGCTGAAATTTGCGATTGATTCCTAAGAATTATAGAGCTAACTAGTTTCTTGATGCTTTATCGTGAATAGCAGTCAAGTATTATTTTATGCAAGGCTGTTTTGGTCAAAGAAGTAGTTAGTTGGAAAATAATTTATAGCTAGAGGCATGTGTGAACAAGATTTCGTTGCTATTATAAACCAAAGAAAATTTAAATGGCTGCACTTAATTTGAGAGCCAAGAGAAAAAGAGGGCAAAAATTCTTGACCAAAGAAAGGGAGAAGGGAGGCTCAAAATATGAGCCAGGCAAATAATATATATTTTTCCAAGTTCAGGTTTACACTTGACAAAGTAACGGATAGTTAAGGCCATTTGCTTGCTCAAGACCATTTTTGATTTCCAGCTTTTCGAAGCAGCTTGAGACAAATGTGGTAGGATTGAGCAAGGCAGGATCAATGTCCACAAAAGAAGGTTGAAGGATCCTTAAGACACCTAATTGTGTCTAGCTTCAATCTGTTGTGTGTAGCACAGGGTGGAAATAAGATGGGATCACTCTAATGGCAAAGTCATTGCCAGAATGCCCAATTATCGCTGGCTTTGAGCTCCAATGATTGAAATGGCATCAAGGTCTCAAAGGAAAGATGTGATCATGACCCTATGTGATGATAATAGGAGCTATATAACTTTTTTTGCAATAATGCTAGGGATTGGTAAAATTGATTGTCATTGATGTTGGAATAGATCACTATTTTACATGTTTGATTTGCAACATGGTAAGGCAAAAGAAGAACAAGAAGTCTTGAGAGGGGTACTGCAAGAGAATCTATTAAACATGGAAAGCAAGTTTTGAGCCTAGAATTGCAATTGTGAGCTAGTGTGAGGGGTCAATTGCAAACCTGGTTGCACTGCGAAAACTATACTGTCTTGCTGATCGTGTTCAAGTACTGCTAGTTTTTGCTGGCAAGTTACCTGTGACAACCTATCTTCGTGCACAAACACCAATGTTGTCGAGAGTGATGGGCTATAAACAGTCATAATCAATAATATATTTCTTGTAGACACCAATGTTACTGAGAGTGATGGGCTATAGACGGTCAGAATTAGTAATATCATTCTTGTAGACACCAATGTTGCCGAGAGTGATGGGCTATAGATAGTCAAAATTAGTAATGACCTTTGGTTTTTTCTTGAGCCCCTGCTCAGAAGTATGGGCTTCAGGAAAAATTAGTTTCCGCATGAATATTTGGTTTGCAATTGACCATTGACGCGTGAGGGGGATGCATTATTTGTACAGGTAAAGCTCAGTCTGACCCGTCTCTTGTGAATTCACAACAACCCACAATCGCCAGGTTTCACCGTGGGGTCGCTATGGTAAGGCTCTAGATTGGCTAGTTTGACGAGGCTGTTGTGGATTCACAACAGAAAAACCGAACATCGCCAGACTTCGAGCAGAAGATGACAATGGAGTCGCTATGGATAGACGGCTGGTACAAGCCAGGTTGGGTTGAAGACATGCACGTGAAAAAGGCCAAAGCATCCACTGGTCAGATCCAAGAATGTGGCTTGGTGGAGTGTGGCAAGGCTGACATCAGGTCCGGAGTACAGTTGAATGCATCTAAAGCAGAAGAAGTGCGTGGGAGTGGGTGGCAAACTCTCAGCTTAGAGGAGGCACTCACGTCTATGGAAAAGATGCACCAGCTTCCGTCAGGCCAGAGCCTTGCATGCATCTTTCAAAAGTGCAAAACGAAGAAAAATAGAGAGTTTACTAAGCTTTTGTATGCCTACATGTGCAAAAGTGGGCTGGAAGATCATACATATTTTGGGAACCACCTTGTCCCAATGTTGGTCCAAGTTGGAAGCATGTGCGAAGCTCAGCAGGTTTTTAACAAGTTGTTTGATCGAAATGTGCATTCTTGGACTTCTCTCATCCTTGGTTATATT
The DNA here is from genome assembly GCF_047967505.1 of Dipteris shenzhenensis. Lineage (NCBI taxonomy): Eukaryota > Viridiplantae > Streptophyta > Polypodiopsida > Gleicheniales > Dipteridaceae > Dipteris > Dipteris shenzhenensis. The sequence goes on along the minus strand of NC_141616.1, from coordinate 22,426,584 downwards.
GAATGCGGGAAATCACAGCATGCCCTCAACCTCTACCAGAAAATGAAAGAGGATTCCGTACATCCTAACAAGTATACCATTGTAGCCATACTTAAGGCTTGTGTTAGACTGAAAGACGCAGAAACTGGCCGAGAAATACATGCCGAGATTGCCATAAAGGGGTTGGAAAGAGATATTTTTCTTGGTAGCACCTTAGTGGATATGTATGCCAAATGTGGATCACCCATAGAGGCACGTGAAGCGTTTGAAAAGCTGCCAGCTCGAGATGTAGTCTCGTGGACGGCATTAATCGCAGGATATGCTGAGCATGGGCTTGGTGAGGAGGCGTTGAATTGTTTTGAACAGATGCAATTGGACGGCATCTCCCCTAATGCCATCACATTTGTTTGCAGCTTGAGAGCATGTGGCAGCATAGGGGCCATAGAGAAGGGCCGAGAAATACAAGCCGAGATTACCAGAAGGGGGCTGGAAAGAGAGCTTTTTGTTGGCAATACCTTGGTGGATATGTATGCCAAATGTGGCTCACTAGCAGAAGCATGTGACGCCTTTGACAAGCTGCCAGTTCGAAGTGTAGTCTCATGGACTGCACTAATGGCAGGGTATGCCGAGTATGGGCTTGGTGAGGAAGCGCTGAACTGTTTTAAAAAAATGCAACTGGAGGGTCTCTCTCCAAATGGTGTTACATTTGTTTGCAGCTTGAAAGCTTGTGCCAGCATTGGATCCATAGACCAGGGCCGAGAGATGCATGCTGATATTGCCAGGTTAGGGCTGGAAAGAGATATTTTTGTTGGCAACACCTTGGTGGATATGTATGTTAAATGTGGCTCACTTGCAGAAGCACTAGAAGCATTTGACAAGCTGCCAGTTCGAGATGTAGTCTCGTGGAATGCACTAATGACAGGATATTCACAGCAGGGCCTTAGTGAGGAAGTGCCAACCTATTTTGAGCAGATGCAACTGGCTGGTCTCTCTCCTGATGCTGTCACATTTATGTGCAGCTTGAAAGCTTGTGGCAGAACAGGAGCCATAGACAAGGGCCAAGAAATACACTTGGAGATTGCTAGAAAGGGGCTTGAAAGAGATCTTTTTATCGGTGGCAGCTTGGTGGATATGTATGCCAAATGTGGCATGCTTGTAGAAGCACGGGAAGCATTTGACAAGTTGGCTGTCCGAAATGAGGTCTCATGGAATTCACTAATTGTAGGATATGTCGAGCAGGGGCTTGGCAAGGAAGCGCTGGACTGCTTCCAACAGATGCAATTAGACGGTCACTCTCCAAATGCTGTCACATTTATTTCCAGCTTGAAAGCTTGTAGCAGCATAGGAGCCATAGCCAGAGGGAGAGACATAAATTCCGAGATTGCAAGAAGGGGGCTGGAAAGAGATCATGTTGTTGGCAGCACTCTAGTGGATATGTATGCCAAATGGGGCTTGCTTGCAGAAGCACGCGAAGTGTTCGACAAGCTGCCAGTTCGAGATGTAGTCTCTTGGAATGCACTAATCTCAGGATATGTCAAGCAGGGCCTTGGGGAGGAAGTGGTTGATTGTTTTGAACAGATGCAACGGGAGGGTCTCTCTCCAAATGCTGTCACATTTGTTTACGTCTTGAAAGCTTGTGGCAGTATAGGAGCCATAGACAAGGGACGAGAAACACATGCCGAGATTGCCAGAAGGGGGCTGGAAAGAGATCTTTTTGTTGGTGCCAGCTTGGTGGATATGCATGTGAAATTTGGCATGATTGGAGAAGCACGAGAAGCTTTTGACAAGCTGCCAGTTCGAAACGAGGTTTCATGGACTGCATTAATCACAGGATATGCAGAGCAGGGGCTTGGTAAAGAAGCGCTGAACTGCTTTGAACAGATGCGATTGGAGGGTCTTTCTCCAGATGCCGTGACATTTGTTTGCAGCTTGAAAGCTTGCGCCAGCATAGGAGCCATAGACAAAGGCCGAGAAATACATTCTGCGATAGCCAAAGACGGGTTGGAAAGAGATCTTTTTGTTGGCAGCACGTTGGTGGATATGTATGCCAAATGTGGTTTGCTTGCAGAAGCACTGGAAGTGTTTGCCAAGCTGCCTATTCGGGACTCAGTGTTGTGGAATGCACTGATTGCAGGATATGCTGAACATGGTCTTGCTGAAGAAGCACTGAACTGTTTTGAACAGATGCAACTCGAGGGTCTTTCTCCAGATGCTGTCACATTTGTTTGTAGCTTGAAAGCTTGTGGCAGCATAGGAGCCATAGACAAGGGCCAAGAAATACACACTGAGATTGCTAGAAAGGGGCTCGAAAGAGATCTTTTTGTCGGGAACACCTTGGTGAATATGTATGCCGAATGTGCTTCGCTTGCAGAAGCTCGAGAAGTGTTTGACATGTTGCAAGTCCGAGATGTTGTTTCGTGGACTGCACTAATTGCAGGATATGCTGAGCAGGGGCTTGGTGAGGAAGCACTGAACTGTTTTGAACAGATGCACCTGGAGGGTCTCTCTTGTGATGCTGTCACATTTGTTAGCAGCTTGAATGCTTGTGGCACCATAGGAGCCATAGACAAGGGCCGAGAAATCCACACTGAGGTCTCTAGAAAGGGGCTGGAAAGAGATCTTTTTGTTGGCGTCAGCTTGGTAGATATGTATGCCAAATGTGGCTCGCTTGCAAAAGCAGGGGAAGTGTTTGACAAGATGCCAGTTCAAGAAGTAGTCTCATGGAATGCCCTAATTTCAGGGTTCGCCCAGCTAGGAGACAGTGAAATCGTTTTTCATATGCTTGATAGAATGAGAGGACAAGGGAGAAAGCCAGACGGGGTCACATTCTCTATTGTTCTTACCGTATGCAATCACGCTGGTCTACTGCATGAGGGCCAGAAGTACTTCGAGGCCATGAGCAAAGACTATGGTATTACTCCAACTATTGAGCACTATATTGGCATGGTTGATCTCCTTGGCCGTGCCGGCCAAGTAGATGAGGCAGTAGCAATGGTAAAGAAGATGCCTTTCCATCCTAATGTTGTGGTGTGGCATACATTGTTGGGTGCTAGTCAAAAGTGGGGCAATGTAGAGCTTGGAAGACTGGCCTTTGAACATGCTGTGCAATTAGATGAAAAGGATGATGCAGCTTATGTTTTGATGTCTAACATCTATGCAGATGCTCACATGCAGGAGGAAGAGAAGAATGTTGAGGTGCTGAGAGTGGAACAGAAAGCACTGATGAAGCCATGATAGAGTTGGACCAGACTGACTTTGGCAGGGTTGTGAGTTGTCGTTTGTGGGTTGATACAAGACATTCTCAAAGCCAAAATATGTACACAAAGCCACGAGAGATTTGTCACAAAGTGAGGAAGGGTATGTCAATGTCACAAAAGATGGCCTTTGATGCAAAGAATGATGGGTTATGTGGGCAGAGTGAGAAGCTGGCTATCACATGTGCCTAATCGATACACCCTAGGGCGCACAACACGAGTTGTCAAGAACAATTTGTTATGACTGTCTTGCATGGATCTCAAAGATAGGGCAGGGAGCTACTTTTGCTAGAGATGCAAACCCCTTTCATGTTTTTAAGGAAGAAAAGTGTGCTTGTAGTGGGGATTGACGATGCCGAGTTTGTTGTTGTCTATGTTCCTACTACTGTCAAAGTCATGCAAATTAGCAGAAGGCCAAAAATCAGATATTGAGATAATTTCACCTTATGATTGACCACAAAACTCCAAAGATTTCAATACATCGTCATCATCAGTAACAAGTAACACATAAGATAACAATAGGTTCCGATGGGGTACAAATGAGGCCGTGTTCCTTGAGTGGGATCGGTTGACCCAATGCTCGGATATTTCTATATTTTACTCTAGAAAGGAGATATAAGACTTAAACCATTGAGTGACTCTCAACTGAATTTCCAAGACTAACTCCCAAGAGTTTGATTGATATAAATGAATATAAAGGATTTCATCCCAAATTCAAATGCAATACTTTTCATTATGACCAGTAGAAAACCAAACAAGGCTTTTCTAAAAGGCACTCAAAGCTTCTTCAAACATTCAAAGAGGATCTTGAGCCAAAAAGCAACAAGGATGAGAGTCTTCCTTAGAGCTATTTGTGACAAACCTATAAAAATACATTTGATACAAGGTTAGGTATAACGTATTCAACTAGGAAAGCTACTCTTACACATTGCAAGCCTAAATCTTTAAATTGGAATTTGGAAAACCTTGCAAGATTCAAATTGTGTGAGAAAATAGATTAAAACAAGGACCTGAAAGGGAAAAAATAGGGAAAGGGTCCAAGGATTGCATATTCACGTAATCACGTGAGTTTTCTTGTGATTACGTGTCGTGATCACGTATTTCAAGCATTCATGGATACAATCATGCCTTTACACTATCAGGTGGTCCTAACTTGGAAACCAGATGCATACCGGTGGTAGTACGAACACTGGTACCAGCGGTAGTTCTAATACTATTGTCGGTAGCTTAACACAATACAATCGGTGGTAGTATTAACCATACCGTTGGTAACTTTATTACCGTCGGTAGTTAAAGGATTCCCTCTAGGAATAGTAGTACTACCAGCGGTAGTATGTCACTTATCATCGGTAGTACTACTACTATCGGTGGTAATACAATAAATTACCGACGGTAATACCATAATTACCGACGACGTACTATTGCCCTAAGATATATGCCAAATGTCACTAACGGTGGATTGAGAAGAGGTAAAAATCCTCCTCTCTCTAAGTCTTGGTTGAGGGGCCTAGTCTAGGAAGTGGTTCCTAGTCCCGCATCTTGAATAGGACGGGAGGCTAGTTGGAGCCACGACCTGGAACTAGGTTTCCTTGGCCCTCCACATAAAGGGGGAGGAGGGGTTTGTCAAAATTTTTAAGAAATTACCTTGCATTTGTTGCATGTATGCATTGAAAGAATCATTTGTTGCATGCATGCATTGAAAGTTATTAATCTTCAAAGTTTTACATTACTGCATGCAGCATGATAACTCGCTTGCATTTCATGTATTTGAAAAAATTAAGAATGCATAGGGTGGGAGTTATTGTCAGATGCCTGCCTGCTCACTATTGTGTGGCAGCTGCAGCTATTTGCTAGTGTCAAGCGCGAAAGCTTTCCGCACACACACAACAAGATCTAATCACAAGCATGGCCTCAACTGCCGGCACTAAGCGAAAAGTAGGGGGAGAGCTAAGTAAGGGCGAGTGCAAGAGAGTGATGAGAAGCATTCGGGATGCATTTTTTATTAGGGTGAGGAGAGTGAGATGTATTATTCTCTGCCTTGCGGCCACAAATTTCATTGTCTAGTAGATTACTTGCCAACTAGATCAATTTGTCCACTTTGTAAAGCCCAACTATCAATGGCATTTTACATGGTGTTGGGATTAGGACAATTGTATCCACCAGGACCATGACATTGAATGAAGTTATACATTCTCTTTATGATGAAAATACATGTATGCATTCTCTATGATGAAACTTAAATTTTATTTTTCATAGAAAAAATAAACTTTAACTATACGATCTAGTGGAATTCTTGGATTGTTGGCACCATAGGCCATAATCATTTTATGGAATTCACGATTGAACTTTTCTACATTGAACAAATAAAATCCAATGGTAATAGTCTAATCATTTAAGCATCCAATGTTCATAATCATTTTGCATTGTTAATGTATGAATAGAATATTTCATAATGGTCCATTTGGGGGAAGTTATGATCAATTAATTCTTCCCCTATTGAAACAATTGCTTGTTTAACTAAGGAATAGTGTCAATAGATTATTTCATAATAAAGAATTTAAGGAAGGCTATGGTTAGTTAACACTTAACATGTTAAACAAATATAATCCAATGGCCATATTCTAATATATATTAAACAAATCTAATCCAATGGACATATTATAGATTGTTCATTTTTAGTTGATAATATATCAATAGATTAATGCATTTGAGGAAAGCTAGGATCAATCAATATTGCCCTATTGAAAGAGTTGCTTGGTTACCTAAGGAATGCAAATTAAATTAAAGGTAGACCCTAAATATTACGCAAATTAAATTCTAATTAGACCATTTACATCCCAAAGCATTTGCATCCATGCTAATACTTAAAACCTAAACCCATGCATCAGTTGGAATTTAAAACACTATGCAATCCCTAAATCCATCATATTAAATCCAAAACATTAGGGTTTCCTAAACCCTAAACCTTAAAAATTGAAATTAAATCCTAAGCATAAGAATGAAAAGTGTTGGCATTGTGAAGGACTTACTCTCTCTCTCTCTCTCTTAAAGAGGTAATTGAAGTTTCATAACCCATAATTTCATGTCAAAATATCCTTCTATACCAAGCTACCTTCTCTAGGATTCCACAAGGATAGGACCAATGTGTTCATGTTGATGATCTGAAGATTGATGTGTTGAGATATCGAGCTCCACTCGCGATATGCCAGGGTGACCGTTGTGTATTTATGTCACCGACTTGTTAGCTGGAGATGCGGTTGGTTAACCGCCCACGAATAATAGCTGGATGACAGCTATCCTTATCTACACTAGTTCGTGGCTCAGTTAATATGCCACCTTAGTTAGTTGGGTTTGGTTTGAGACCCACATATAGGGTTCTTCTATTTCTTTGTACTTGAGTTCTTTTGGCTTACACAACTAAGAAGAGGAAAACTGTTTTCAGCCTCCACCTTTGTGTGTATTCCCCCATTGTGCTTGTGAGAAAGCCTCAAGTGAGACTCCTTCCCTCTCTCCCACTATCTTCACATGGTATCAGAGCCTTGTTCGTGGTAAGGAGCTCAAGAAAGCAAACCAAGTTTGCAGTGTCCTGGTAAGAGGACCAGTGTTGCTTTCCTTTTTCGAGTTTGGGAGCAAATCTCTACAGGTAGCACAGCCGGAAGTGCAAGAGTGCACTGTCTCAGATTGAGATGCCCTTCGCGGTGTGGCGAGAGGGCATTACATGCTGCGGGATAGGGTGAAGCCCTTGGTGACTTTATTTTTCTGATTCGAGGTCATTTCGAGGCCCGTTTTTGAGGCGGAAGTTCTCCGCAGGCACTCAGAAAAAGGCCCTATTTTTGCTGTGCGACCACTATTCTGCAAGTCGGTGAAAAGTTGCCGCAGAAATTGCATCGTATGCCTGTGCGCAGAGACATTGGGAGTTGCAGATTCATGCTTATTGCCTGTTGATGCAAAATCGTCACTAGGAAGTGACTGTGTGGTGAAATGCCACTTTCGTTAGTTTTGCAGATCTGCCCGTGTGAGGCAAAAGCTGTGTTTTTTGCAGTGACAAAATATTTTGCAGTGTTCTGTAATGGCATCTGACTCTCTTTCACAGATTGACACTGAAAAGCTTGACAAGAACAACTTCCAGGCATGGAAGTTTAGAATGACGAATTTCTTGATCGGAAAAGGCTATTGGGAGTTCATTACAGGAAATGAAGAAGAACCTGTTCTTCCTAATGTTCCCAATCAACAGGAAATGCAGGCATTCAAAGGATGGCACGAGAGAGCCAGGAAAGTTATGTACTGGCTGTCTATCAGTATTTCGGACTCCATGATTGTGCATATTCAGGATGCAAGTACGCCAAAGGAGGCATGGGATACTTTGGCAAAAATGTACAGCACAAATACGCAAGCCAGGAAAATGCAGCTCAAACAGGAGTTGCACAATGTGTAGAGAGAAAATTTGAGCATAAACGACTACCGCATGAAGGTGAAGAAAATTGTAGATGCACTTGCTTCCATTGGGTCACCAGTGGAAGATGATGATCTAGTTTCTGTGACCTTGAATGGTCTAGGAAAGGATTATGCCTAGTTCCGGACATCCATTGCCATCCGTGAAAAATTTCCAGATTTTGAAGAGTTGTTTGCTCTTCTAATTTCTGAAGAGCAGAGAAATGGTGGTTCATCTTCTTCAGCAGGAACTTCAAAAGAAACTGTCTTCTACTCAAATGCTGGCAGAGGTAGAGGCAGAGGTAGAGGAGGCCGATCTGCAGGCCATGGTAGAAATCAGAATATGCAGCAAATGCAAGAAAACCAGTCCTATGCAGGAGGATGTGGTAACTCTAGAGGCAGGGGGAGCCAAAGAGGTCATGGTGGATGGCAGAGAGGCCAAAATGCAAACAGCAATGTTGAATGCTACTACTGTGGTAAAATGGGGCATATGGCTAAAGAGTGCTACAAAAAGCAGAATGACATTATGAATGGAAAATTGCAGTAAGGCAATTATGCATCCTCTAGTAGACAGGGTGATGACAGAAATGAGCATTTGTTTATGGTGCAGCATATGACAAATTCTGTGACAAGTGCAGAAGAAAGCAATGACGTGTGGTATGTTGACTCAGGTGCGTCAAACCACATGACAGGTCATGCTGAATGGATGCAGGATGCAAGGAAAATGGAAAAACCAGGATTTGTGGAGACTGGTGATGATAGTGCACATCCTATTGTGCAGATTGGCAAAATTCCTTTGTCTATGCAGGATGGGAAAAAGAAATACTTGTCTGATGTATTTCATGTCCCGAACATCACCAAGAACCTGGTTTCTGTTGGTCAGATGGTTGAGCAGGGCTTGCAGGTCAGATTTAATCCTCATGGATGCTTTGTTGAGGATATGAAAAATAATGGTCGCTTGATAGCAAAAGGAAAGAAGAAGGGCAGGATGTTTACATTGGATGCGGACATGCCTGAATTGAGTGCAGCAATGTTTGCACATGGGACCGGTGTAGTTGCAGATATTGATATCTAGCACAAACACATTGGTCATGTTAATATGCAGCGACTTAAATCAATGCAAGCCCAAAATATTGTTGCAGGATTGCCTAAATTCAAGGTTGCAGAAATGCACAAGGTTTGTGAAGCCTGTCAATTTGGGAAACAGGCAAGGAAACCTTTTCCTAGGCATGTTCAAGAGAGTAAAAAGCCATTGGAATTAATCCACTCTGATGTGTGGACTACTAAAGCTGCATCTATTGGTGGCTGTCACTATTTTGTTACATTTATTGATGACTTCAGCAGAAAACTTTGGGTGTATTTTATGAAAAAGAAAAGTGAAGTGTTTGGGCACTTCAAAGCTTTCAAAGCTATGGTTGAAAAAGAAACAGGCCTGCAAATAAAATGCTTAAGGTCAGATGGAGGGGGAGAGTACCTCTCAAATGAGTTTACAAGGTTCTTGCAAGAGCATGGTATAAAGCAGCAATATTCATGCAGTCATACCCCACAGCAAAATGGAATTGCAGAAAGGCAAAACAGGCATATTGGAGAGGTATCTCGGGCTATGCTAAATGAAAAAGATCTACCAGATTATTATTGGGCTGAAGCAGTTGCTACAGCAGTTTATATAATGAGCAGGACTCCCACTGCAGCAATACATGGCATGACGCCAGAGGAGATGTATACTGGTAGAAAACCAGATATTTCTCATTTGAAAATTTTTGGTTGCATTGCCTATGTCCATGTGCCAGATGAGTTGAGGTCCAAGTTGGATCCAAAAGCTGAGAAGTGCATCTTTATTGGTTATTCTCTGCAGTAGAAAGGGTATAGATGCTATAACCCTTCTACTCGTAAGTTTACAGTGAGCAGAGATGTTGTTTTTGATGAGATGAGCAGCTGGTATAAACCAGTAAATGTGATGATTGATGTAGATGCACAAAATGGTAATGCTGCACAGAATTCACAGCAGCAATCACAAAATATCAGTGGACCTATAGTGTCGTCTAGCAATGGTTCACATACTTCACCATGGACAGGCAGATTGAGATCAGGAGAATCTCCTCAAAGCAATGCAGAGAGTGGTATGCAGGTATCACGAAAAGGAAAAGAGAAGGTAGATCAGCCCATGTTTGATGTGAATGCAGGTCACTCTTGTGTGGATGGTGAATCCAATGGCTCTGAACAGAGCATTGATGATGAGTTGGGTATTCCCTCTATTGTTACACCTGGAGTAAGGAAGACCAGGGATGTTTTGAGAGCACCTGGAAGTGAGCCTATTTTGCGCAGGTCTACCAAGGTTAGGTATCCTGTGGATAGGCTGAAATATGATGGATTTACAGCCATTCACTATGCCTATATGGTCAAAGTGATACAGGAACCAGAACCCACTTCTTTTGAGCAAGCCATGGGAAATGAAAAATGGGAGAAAGCCATGGATGAAAAAATGGATGCCTTGGATGCAAATGCTACATGGGAATTGGTGCCTTTGCCTAAAGACAAGAATGCAATTGGCTGTAAGTGGGTTTATAAGATCAAGCACAATGCAGATGGTTCTGTGAATAGATACATGGCAAGATTAGTTGTCAAGGGGTATGCACAGACATATGGCATTGATTATGAAGAAACTTTCAGCTCGGTTGCAAGGATGGCAACCGTAAGAGCAACCATTGCTATGGCTGCATCAAAGGGATGGTCTTTACATCAGATGGATGTAAAGAATGCCTTCTTGCATGGTGATTTGCAAGAAGAGGTCTTTATGAAGCAGCCAGTAGGTTATGTTCATGCTACTCATCCTGAGTTTGTTTGCAGGTTGAAGAAAGCCTTGTATGGCTTGAAGCAAGCACCTAGAGCATGGTCTGACAAGATAGGATAGTATCTTGTCACTATTGGCTTTCAGATTTCCAAGGCAGATTTCTCACTCTATGTGAGAAAAACAGAGAAAGGGATTATGCTGCTGGTCATTTATGTTGATGATTTGATCATCACAGGTGATAGTGATGAAGATATCCTTCATGTGAAAATGCTATTGAGGCAGAAGTTTGAGATGAAGGATTTGGGAGAGCTGCGTTATTTCTTGGGCATTGAGGTGATTAGATCACCAAGTGGGATACAGCTCTTGCAGAGGTAGTATGGATTGGACATGCTGTCCAAATATGGGATGACAGGCTGTAAGCCTATTTCAGTTCCTTTGTAGTAGAATGTGAAGCTGAGCGCAAATGCAGGTGAGCTTCTGGAAGACCCTACTATGTATAGACACATAGTAGGAAGTTTGATTTACATGACTATTACCAGGCCAGATTTGAGCTATGCTGTTGGGTTGGTAAGTCAGTTTATGCAGGCTCCAAGGAAACCGCATTTGGATGCGGCTAGACGCATACTCAGGTATGTGAAGTCCACATTGCAGTATGGACTATTTTATGAGGCTGGGCTTCAGATACAATTGCATGGATACACTGATGCTGATTGGGCTGGTAGTATTTCTGATAGACGATCTACCAGTGGATATGTGTTCTCTTTTGGGAGTGCTGTAGTCACTTGGAGCAGTAAGAAACAGCCTACAGTTGCCTTGTCGAGCACAGAGGCTGAGTATAGGGGTGCAGCAATGGCTGCATGTGAGGTAGCTTGGTTGCATAAGCTACTCTATGATATGCATCAGTCTACAGATGGGCCAGTTGTCATTTATTGTGACAACATGAGCAGTATACACTTGGCAAAGAACCCAGTCTTTCATGCTAGAACAAAGCACATTGAGGTGCATTATCACTATGTGCGGGAGAAGGTTTTACTAGGTCTTATTGATCTAGTTTATGTCAGCACAGAGGATCAGGTAGCTGACATATTCACGAAAGCATTGGGCGTAGAGAAGCTGCGCAAGTTTAGAGACCTGCTTGGTGTGCAGGAATTGGGATTGAGCTCGAGGGGGAGTGTTGAGATATCGAGCTCCACTCGCGATATGCCAGGGTGACCGTTGTGTATTTATGTCACCGACTTGTTAGCTGGAGATGCGGTTGGTACACCGCCCACGAATAATAGCTGGATGACAGCTATCCTTATCTACACTAGTTCGTGGCTCAATTGATATGCCACCTTAGTTAGTTGAGTTTGGTTTGAGACCCACATATAGGGTTCTTCTATTTCTTTGTACTTGAGTTCTTTTGGCTTACACAACTAAGAAGAGGAAAACTGTTTTCAGCCTCCACCTTTGTGTGTATTCCCCCATTGTGCTTGTGAGAAAGCCTCAAGTGAGACTCCTTCCCTCTCTCCCACTATCTTCACATGATGACCATGTGTATGGTTGTTGTCATAAGAATAAAAATTCTTATGCTCTAGTGTGTGTTGTGTTATTTTATTTATATGATATATGGATATATCATAAGCTAGTAGAAAGCAATGTATTATAGGATTATTTTATTGCAAGAGTGTTCCATGTAATGCATAGCTCAATGGATCAAGGCATTGGTGGACTGAATAATGTATTTGTATAATGTATGAATAACCGATGCCAAGAGTGTCTTTAATAGGTCTTTGGTGCATGGAACTAGACCCAATGGGGATATTTGCTAGCATATTCTTGGTGATGGATCTAAGAAACAATATGGAAAGACATGGGATGAGTTGGAGACCTTTAGGATGTGCATTCTCCACTTATCAAATTGCTCAAGACCCATGTCAAGACTTTGTCTACCTATGGGAGGTACAACATGCAATGTGTTGCCACAAGATTATTGGCTAAAGGTAAAGAGAAGATGTCACTTTGAACTATATAAGAACCCCTTATCCCGTTAATTTCACAAAGCAAGGGCCTCTTATGCCTCCATTCTTCAACCATTATTCCATCTCTCCTCTCCTCGTCCTACCTTGCCATCCTCATGAGGAGCCCCTACTTCTCACTCCACCTCTCCTCTTCACCCTTATCTCTTCATTCCATAGTGTCATTTCTTCTCATGTCTCTCCCCTTGGCCACTCCATTCTCCCCATGTTGCATCCATGACTTGTTTCCCAAGGGTAATAGGTCTTTTTTTTTTGGTGGAAAAGTCTTTTTTTGTGTGTGGAAAGTTTTTGTATTTATATTAACAAAAGTATTTCTACAATGCTATTCCATATTAAAAGCCATGAGGGTCTTAAAAGAAGAAATCTTGCAACATCCAAAACAAACCTTTTAGTAGATCTATGTATGACATATGGCACAAAACTCTCATTGGGGAAAAAAATAGTCCTCATGGATTTTTCTCCTTAACGGGGAAAGAGGGGGATATCTTGGTTCTATAATCCTTGGGTAAGAGCTTTGTCGTTATTGAAGGTCCTATGATGTTCTTCCACTCTTCTTGCAACTATGCCAAAGCATCATTGAATTTGAAAATCTCTTGGCCAAGGAGCAATGTAGCTCAATGTACAAGCATATTAGTAGACAACAATTTGAAATACTCATTTTTGGAAAAGGAAGAATTTTTGCTGAACCATTGAGAAAATATATTGATAGTAGTGATAGACTCATATTTAAACTGAAAGGCATGTCTAGAAACCCAAATAGACCATAAAGCATGAGCTCTTAGAAAATATATGGATAGTAGTGATAGACTCATGAACCTTTGAGAAAATATATGGATAGTAGTGATAGACTCATCTTTAAACTGAAAGGCATGTCTAGAAACCCAAATAGACCATAAAGCATGAGCTCTTAGAACAAACCCAGGCAGAGAAAAGATTAACATGCTGGACATTATATGGTATAGGCTTGATCTATTTGGGTTGTCAGAAGAAGTGGTGGCTAGGCATAAGTTGAGGTGACTAGACATACGTGATGTTGGACCTACTAGACAACTTGACTTCGTGAGAGGGCATCAGCAATTATGTTATCCTTACCAGGTGTGTAATATATGTTGAAGTTGTAGTCTTGGAGAGACAAACACACCCCATCAGTCGGCTAGGATTTATGTTTCATCTTGAGCAAAGGAATGACGACGATTGGTCTATGTAGGTACAAATATAGCTTTGAAAATTCCCATATGATTGCGAGATGTTCTTTCTCTATTGTTGAATAATTTTTTTTAGCTTTTGTTAATGTGCTACTGATGAATGAGATTGGATGAAATTCACCCATGTCTTCCTGCAGCATAGCTCCCAATCCTTCATTTGAAGCATCAGTTCTCGGCAAGAATGGACGATTGAAATCTAGATATTTGAGGATAGCTGTGGTTGATAGAAGTTTCTTGAGCTGTGTGTAACCTTTTCACAAGATGAATCCCATTGTAATTTTGTATTGTTTTTAGGAGTTTCAAAGTGGATGTGTGATCTTGGCATAGTTGGGCAGGAACCATGTGGTATGATTGACCATTCCCAAGAACTCTTATAGCAATTCGTGAGGAGCTAGATATTACAAAATGGCTTGGAATTTTTCAAATCCATTTGTATGCGAGTAGCTAAGATGAAAAAGCCCACAAATTTGACTAAAGGACATGCCCATTTTGCATTTTTTCAAGCTTCAAATTGCACTTCTATAACCATGGGAGAACTTGTAACACATATCTTGTTCTCAAGTCAATGTGTGCATCAAGATATCATCAAGGTAGACAACCAACACTCTTTTGTTGAATGAGATTAGGAAAATGATGTTCACCAATCATGTTGGTTGCATCAGAAAGGCCAAAAGGCATCACCTCAAATTGGTACAAACCCAATCGGATGTGAGAAACTATTTTTTGGTGCATCATTCAGATTGCCAATAGAGTTAGCTATGAGATCCAGTGAAGTGAAAGCATTTGAGGAGCCCAACTGGTCCAACAAATCATCTAAACATGGAAGAGGGTAAACATTATGAATTGTGACCCCATTCAATGCTCAATAGTCAATGTAGAATCAAATTTCACCATTGCACTTCTTCGTCAAATGTTGTTCGACTTCCCACAAATTGAAAGAGGGTTTAATGATTTTATTTCTTAGCATATCATGGACTACTCTATTTATGCATTTGACTTACTTAGGTGAACGCCCCTAGATATCCATTTTGATTGGGGCTGTGTCTTTTTGTTGTGATATGATGAGCCACTAGCACAGTAGTGATAGCTGGTTGGTTGATATTAGCAAAGACAGACGAGTATTTGGACAAATGTTTTTTGGCAACTTGGATGTCGAGTGGAAGAGGACCACCATCTACAATTTCAAAACATGAAACAACAAAGAGTGGAACCCTAGTTGACCCAAGGTTGAGAGATTGGATTGTGAGTGTATGATTCTTGAAAAATACAAAGTGGCATGGTTGCTAGCTAACTAATGGCATGTTAATTGAGAAAGGGTGGAAAGATACTTGTGACGCCAAAAATTGATATTTTTAATTTGGCATTGGTATTGTTTTTCTCTATGTTTGATAAGAGTTTGAGTATCAAGTGATAGCCTAGCGGCTCTCACTTATTTCTATTTTCTATGATATTGTATGGAATTGAGAGGATGAGTGGAATGGCTCATTGTAAATATCATAGGTATGAATTATAAATACCTTGGCATGGGGTGAGAGTTATTTGTGTATGGGATATTATGAGTTTTTTAGAAAATAGGAAGAGTGAGTCATATAAAGAGGTGGGCTCATGTCCATGTGTTCCAATAATATAAGAGAGGCCACATGCCAAGCGTGTGGAAGGCATGTGGAGGAGTGTGAAGTCAAGAGGAATCCTTCTAGAACTCCTATGTGGAATAAGAAGGATGTGGACATGTGGAAAAGAGAGGGTCCCTATGGGCTCCATGTGAGGAGACTCTTGACTTTCTCAATATTTTAAGAGTCTTGAGCATCTTTTGATGGGACACATGGCAAGAGTAGCCAAAAAGGACATGGATGGTGACATACGTGCTTATGTGATTGATGGGGAAAGGAATCTACAGGCAGCAATTGTAAATGGGTGAAGGAGGGTAACAAAGTCTCTATAAAAGAAGCCCTCCTCTCCCTTGTTCAAGAATCTCTTCCACCATTGGGCCTTATGTTGCTGTAGCTCTAGTCTCCCCAAGCCTCTTCCATGAGCCTTCTCTTCCTCTTGTAGATATTCTCTTATGTAGACTCTTGAGTCCTTCTTTCTCTAGTTTATTCTCCCTCTTGTATGTATGAAACCTCTTCTTCTCCCTTGTGTTTGTAGTGTTGAGATGGATTCTCACTCTATTTGTAATGAAGGTCACTTCAGGTTCTCTCTCTTGAGTGTCTCTTCCCTTTTCTTTCTTTCAAAGCCTTAAAAGTTCTTTCTATTCGGCTGCTCACTGTGCACACATGGTCCATTTGTTTCCCGAGCCACTACGCAAACTTCTTCCCCTCTTCTAGGCGAAATCTATGAGGGGTGGATCGTTAATGAAGGTGGAGTCTTGAGGGAGCATCCTACTCAGGCGAAATTAGCCTGGGTGGATGGTAGTTTTCATGACAGTTTGACCCCCTGTTAGTGTTTTGCTCATAACTTTCTGCTCGTTAGTCCGATTGTAATGAAATTTATATCAGCGCGAAGCTCTCTTCAAGCCACATGTTTGTGTCGATCACATCTTGAATCAGATACTAGTGCAAAAAGTTATGAGTCTCTGTGTTTGACAGTCTGTTTTCATGATAGTTTTTACCCCCTTCCAGTAAACTATCCATATCTCTTCAACCGTCTGTCTGTTTTCAATGAAATTTATATCAGCGTGAAGCTCTCTTCAAGGCACATGTTTCTATGTGATCAGATCTTGAATTAGATACTACTGCAAAAAGTTATGAGTCTCTGTGTTTGACAGTCTGTTTTCATAATAGTTTTTACCCCCTTCCAGTAAACTGTCCATATCTCTTCAACCGTCTGTCTCTTTTCAATGAAATTTATATCAGCGCAAAGCTCTCTTCAAGACGCATGTTTCTATATGATCAGATTTTGAATCAGATACTGTTGCAAAAAGTTATGAGTCTCTGTGTTTGATAGTCTATTTTCATGATAGTTTTTACCCCCTTCCAATAAACTGTCCATATCTCTTCAACCGTTTGTCTGGTTTCAATGAAACTTATATCAGCACGAAGCCCATCTCAAGGCACATCTTTTTGTGTACTTGAGTCTTTGATATCATGTCTCTACTAAAAGTTATAGGCCTCTGTGTCTAATGACAGTTTGTAGAGTGTTTTGAGCTAAGTATAAAGGTGTCTATGAAGGAGGTGCAATGTTTCCTCGGAATCTACCCATCCGACCTAATCAGCCCCTTCAAACTCCTCGATATATATCAGTTCATGTCATGTTGAGCCGCAAGATCTTCTTTCAACAATGTATCGCTCTTCTCTTTGGTGCAGACCGGCTCGCTGAGATTATGGCCTCTGCTGATCCTTTCCTTCTCCCTATGCTTGACTACAACATCACTTGGGATGTTACCATCTTCATTCTCATCTAAGGGAGGAAAGTATGGTGTGGTATCCTGGCATAAAAGCTTCTTTCTAATGTCTCATTCTCAATGATAAGTATCTTTGGCAGTCAGTTCGAATGCTGCAAGAAGTGAAGAGGTGCGTGAAGTTTATTACCCCCAAGTTCATGTCACATCTTTTGGTGGAGACGCCGGGTACGTTTGGTATTGGATTCATCCCACCTTACTAAACGGTCTCGAGTGTACTTGATTGCATGTTATGCCTAGTATAGGCATGTGTTTTATGATGTGATAAAGAAGATGCCTAGAAGAACTCCGTTAGAAGAGATTGCGGCCCGTTTAAGAGAACTTGAAGATTGTGAAGGTGATGCTCAAGCTATTCGCACAGTCACCATGATCATATCCTTTATGTTTGCATTGTTGAATATGTTGGTGAATCGACAACACCGGCAGCAGGCACAATGATAGATTGGGGATTGTTCCATGCACTGGCAGCTTGGTGTGAAGAAGAGTTGAGTCTTTGGGTGGTTTTTGACTATAACAATGGAGTGGTGATTCTCAATGCTTTCAGCTTCTTTTGCTATGCAAATGATGAAGATTACAATATCTTGAAGCTTTTATGTGCACTTCCTATTGTGAGAAGGGTGATTCTAGAATGCATGTATACACAATGTTTTCACGGTGCTGGTTGGCCACTTAGTTTTGAAGATTTTGTTGAGGATCACATTGTGGAGGGTTTTCAACAAGTGGTTATGCATAATAAGTTGGTCTTGGTATACTAAGGCTCTGTGGGATCTTGTTCGGATCTTGTTTGGGATATTATTTGGATCTTGGTGTTTCCTTTTTGTGTTTCATCATGGTGAAGATTCCAGTGTTTTGAGGGACCCAAGGGGAGGACCCGGAGTCTTATCTTTGGGATTTTGTTCGAGGATGCCGGCTTTCTGGATGGTCGATGAAGGATCGGGCGGAGATTTTTCCTGATTTTCTTGAAGGTGTAGCCTTGAGTTGGCATGAGACCTTGCCGGACTCTACCAAGGAGGACTGGGACCAAGTGGTGGTAGCAATGAAGCAGAGATTTGGGGCAGTGGAGTCGCCAAATGCTTTGATGTTGCAGTTGGACCGGTTCTATCAAGGAGAGGGTGAGTTGGTCTCTGCGTTGGCAATCCGATTGGACAAAGTATGAAAGGGCAGCTTTGCGAGCTGTGGCATCTACATCATCGGCCCCTCAAAGTCTCTCAGGGATGGAGCACTTAAA
This sequence comes from Dipteris shenzhenensis, assembly GCF_047967505.1. Lineage (NCBI taxonomy): Eukaryota > Viridiplantae > Streptophyta > Polypodiopsida > Gleicheniales > Dipteridaceae > Dipteris > Dipteris shenzhenensis. The sequence continues at coordinate 22,408,281 of NC_141616.1, read as the reverse complement.
GATGAGCAAATTTGTTATGGCTTTGGAGCCTCGTCTTCGCTCAAAAGTAATGAGTAAAGATCCAACAACATACGTGGAGGCACTTCGCATTGCGACCAAGAAAGAAGCTTCTCTAAAGATCGAATCCTCTTTTGTGTCTTCAACAGCTTCAACTTCTAAGGTGGAGGTAATGGGCACTCCTCAGGTACCAAAGTCCTCTGAGTTAGATCATAATATCTCCCAATTGATGGCAGAGTTTGCTGATTTGAAATTGCATTTGGTTAATGCACGACAACCTAGAGCACCAAAGAGTGAAGATAGGCCTCGAGATAGGAGTGGGGTCACTTGCTATGAATGTAATGAAAAAGGTCACTATCGCCCCGAGTGTCCTAGATTGAGAAAGAAAGAAGAAAAACAAGTATCCTTGTTAGAAGCTTCTTCAGGGGATGAGGAAAGAGAGGTAATGATGGCTAAATGGGGGCGTGGTAAACCAAAAGAAAAAGAAGAGAGCAAGGAAGAAATAGATGAGGAACATCAGGAAGAGGAACATCGTAGTAAGAAAAAGAAGGCATCTAGAAGGAGAATTAGCCAGTCAGACTTTTCTTTAGGACAAGGAATTGGAAGCTATGACTTGTTGTCCGACCTTAAAGAAAAGGAAGCTCATATCACCTTTGGTCAATTACTTGCTTTGTCTCCAAAACTACGGAGCACAAGGGTGTCAAAGAAGAAAAAGAAGAAAAGTGCCAATCCTGTTGTTCAAAAGGTAGATATAGATGTTGGTGATGATGTACCTGTGGTTGATGTTATCATTGATGGTCAAGTGATTTCTAATGTGTACATTGATGGAGGTGCATCGATTAACGTCATGAGTGAGAAGACCATGATTGATGCTGATTTAAAATACTCTAGTACTACCTCTCCTTATCGCATCAAATTGGCTGACAACACTAGGGTTAAGACCTTGGGAGTTGTGAAGAATCTAGAAGTGGATGTATGTGGAATTTTTGTTCCGACTACTTTTCAGGTGATCCCTACCAAGCCAGATGCACGTGCCTATCCATTGATTTTGGGAAGGCCTTGGCTACGCAAGGTGAAGGCTGTTCAAAAGTGGGATACTGGAGAATTGATTTTGCAAGGAAATGATAAGAAGGTGCACTACAACATCAGAAGCCGCAAAAAGGAAGTTGTCAAGGAGGAGTCTTCAACATCAGAGAGTTCAATGACTTAACCGATGAAGAAGAAGAGACAGGGTGTAGCTCCGAGGAGTCCAACTCAGAGGGTGAGGTGGAAGGAGTGGCCTTTGGTCTTTGTCTTGGTGCTGATCGGGATGAGTCAGGAAGGAACAAGGTGGTGGTGCAAGAAGATCCTATAGAGACACTTCATGTGGAGGATGTGGAGCACATTAAACGACGCCAATGCAATGAAGAGCTTCTTGGTGATTCTCTATCAGGTAGTGAGAAGCTCCAGTACTTAGATATGCTAGATGATTTTCCATGTCTCTTTGCAACAAGCTATTCACAGGTTCGGCCAGTCTCTCTTGTGGAGCACAAGATTGAGTTGAAGCCAGAAAGTAAGCCAGTTGTGCAACGCTTAAGGCGATTGGAGGTGATCCAAGCTGAGGCACTAAAGAAAGAGGTAACACAACTACTTGAGGTGGGATTCATCTTTCCTGTTGATGATTCAGAATGGATATCTCCTGTAGTTGTCACACCAAAGAAAGGAAATAAGTGGCGAGTTTGTGTGGACTTTCGTCCTTTGAATGCATGCACTAAGAGGGATCATTTTCCTTTGCCATTCCAAGATGAAATACTAGACCAAGTAGCAGGGCATGAGATGTATTCTGTATGTGATGGGTATTTTGGGTACTTTCAAATTCATATTCGGGAGGAAGATCAAAAGAAAACATCATTTGTCACACCTTGGGGAGTTTTTGCTTACAGAGTGATGCCTTTTGGGTTGACCAATGCACCAGCTACATCTTAAAGGTTCATGAGTCAAGTCCTGGAGCCTTACTTGGGAAAGTTCATACGGGTGTTTTTGGATGATTTTTGCATTTATTCTCGGCGCATAGATCACATGGAGAAGTTAAAGATGGCCTTAGCTAGGATTGATGAAGCAAAAGGGTGTCTAAATCCTAGCAAGTGTCATTTGGCTCAAACAAAAGTAGTCTTGTTGGGGCATATTGTGTCTCAAGAAGGCTTGCAAATGGATCCTGACAAGGTTCAAGCAATCATGGCATTGCCAAGTCTAGAGAGTGTCACTAGTGTTCATAGAATTCTAGGAAAGAGCAAGTATTATCAATGCTTTTGTGATGATTTCACAGAGATAGTGCATCCCATGAACTTGTTGACAAGAAAAGGAGTTTCTTTCCAATGGGGTGTGGAGCAACAAGAGTCTTTCCAGCTACTTAAGGAGGCCATGAGTAAGGGCCCAATATTGAAGCCCCCTGATTGGTCTCAAGACTTTTATGTAAATCCAAGTGTATCTTTGCATTCAGTTGGTGCTGTATTGCTACAAAAAGGAGAGGCAGGTAGAATGCAACCGATCTATTATGCCAGCCGACAGCTTACAGATGTGGAAACAAGGTATGAAGAAATGGAGCAGCAAGCTCTCTCTTTGGTGTTTTCTTTCAGAAAGTTTCGCTCCTATTTATTACCTCGACCATTTTTCTTCCTTACCTCTCAGTTTGTATTAGCATATCTAGTTCGCAAGCCTAATCCTAGGGGGAGATTTGCAAAATGGTTGTCAGAGCAGCTCGATCTCAGTCAATGAAGATGACTAGGACTTTTAGGTTGGTGTTTGTAGTTTGATTTTGAATAAGAGCCTCCTAGCAATCCTTGCAAGAGTCCTAATTTCCCTTGCACTTTGATTTTGGGTGTTTCTCTTTTAGTGATAGTAGATGGCAAATTTGCATCAATTGTTTATGAATCAACTCTCATTCTTTTTTGTTGAGGGGGGTCTCTTTTTGGTTCTTTATTGCTTTGCTTTTAGTAGGAGCACTTTGCTTTGTGCTACTATAGATTTGGTGAAGCTTTAAAAAAAAAAGCAAAATTTATCTATCTTTTGCCCCCAACTTTGGCTTGAGGGGGGTGTTGGAAATGCAACCCTTGCATGGCAGCTATCCTTTGCATGGAGGGCAATGCTTTGCTGGTGATATCAATGACATGTGGTAGTGTGACATTTTGCATGGAGGTGGATAGAGTGGTGATGAGATACCCGGCTAGAATTTTGCCTTGATTCCACCAGCATCTTTGGATTGACTAAGAGATAATCGAATTGTGGATGGATTATATACATGGCTCATTGCATGGGTCATCCAGAACATCTCAGTAATGGTGTGTGTGTTGTTTGTAAGCTTTAGGTCCTCCAACAAGCCCCGTAGGCATGATGAGGACCCAAGATGGTGTCTATAGCTGAAGTTTGCTACTTGCAATAAAGTAATTTGTTAGTTTAAGTTCAGTTCTTACATATCATTTCATTTGTGTTTGTAGTATGCATACATACTCGATGGGCATGATACTCATAAATTAAAAATATTTTTAGGCATGTTAAAGGTATTGTGCCCATTGGATATGCTTTTCATGGTCGAATTCACCACAAACCCCATTTTGCACCAAGTGTTTATGCAACTGTAAAAAAATACACTTTGAAGAGTATTAGTCAAATGTGCACCTACCCAATGGGCACAATACTTTGCACACACACCAATACAATATATTTTGAGGAACGTGCAAAGTATCATGCACATAGGATATGCTTTGGATGGTCGAAGTCACCACAAACCCCATTTTCACCAAGTGTTATTCCCAATTATAAAAAAATACACTTTGAAGTGTGTTTGTTTAGTGCGTATATACTCGATGGGCATGATACTTTGAACTCACGTGAATACTATCTATATTGATACATGTTCAAAGTATCATCCCCATCGAATATGATTTGGATGGTCCTCGAATGGTCGAGAAGTCACTCCAAACCCTGTTTTTCACCAAGTGTTATGCATAATCATCAAAAAAATTAATACTTGAGTTATGTTATTCGAATGTGCTCATACTCGATGGGCATTGCAAATTGCACATACATCCCACCTATGTTTAAGCATGTGCAAAGTATCGTGTGCATATGCTTTGTTCGGTGAAAGTCACCCCCCAAAAATCCCATTTTCCACCAAGTGTTATGCACACCATCAAAAAACACACTTTGAGGTGTGTTATTCGAATGTGCACATACTTGGTGGAAATGTTACTTTGCACACATATCAATATTACCTACATTGAGGTGAATGCAAAGTATTGTGCCCATCAGATATGGTTTGGATGGTCCAAATTGCCACAAATCCCATTTTCCACTAAGTGTTACACACAACCGTTAAAAACTAATTTTGAGGTGTGTTGTTTGTATGTGCACATACCCAATCGGTGTGATACTTTGCATGTGTATGAATCCCTTTTACTCTAAGGTGCATGCAATGTATCGTGCTCATCGAATATTCTTTGGATGGTTGAAGTTGCCATAAACCCCGTTTTTCACCAAGTGTTATGCACAACCCTTAAAAAATACACTTTGAGGTGTGTTAGTCAAACGTGAAGATACCCAATGGGCATGATACTTTGCACACATTTCAATATCACCTCTATTGAGGTGTGTGAAAAGTATCATGCACATCAAATATGCTTTGGATGGTCAAAGTCATTACAAACCCTGTTTGGCACCAAGTGTTGTGTACAACCGTTAGAAAATAGTATCTTAGGTGTGTGATTCAAACTTGAGCAAACCTGATGGCCATCATATTTTGTATGTGCATCAATACCACCTACATAAAGGCACGTTCAAAGTATTATTCCCATTGGATATGCTTTATATGGTGGAAGTCGCCACAAATTCTAATTTTCACCAAGTATTGTGCACAATCATCAAAAAACACGCCCTAATGTGTGTTATTCATATGCACATATATGCAATGGGAATGATAATTTGCACATGCATTAATACAAAATATGATGAGGTACATATAAAATATCATGCCTATTGGTTATGCTTTGGATGGTCAAAGTTGCCACAAACCCCATTTTGAACCAAGTGTTATGCATAATCGTCAGAAAATATTATCTGAGATGTGTTATTCGATCACGCACAAACCTGATGGACACGATACTTTGCACATGCATCAATACCACCTACTTTGAGGCAGTTGAGCACTACTGTCTTAATTCTCTCTCATTGAATATCGACTATTGTAGGTTGTTATTAATGGAGTTATATTGGACATTTGTTGCTACTAGTAGAGGGTGTCATTGACAAGTGTTAGGAAGTTGTGGCCACCTTATCTCCTGATGCATTGTATGACAGTTGTAGTGAGCTTCATGGATGTTTTTATCGAAGCTATACCTATATAGAAATATAAAATAATGGTGAAATTTTATTGAGCTAGTTTTTTAAATTTCACAAAATTAATCAAGTAGAGTATATTTTTATATATTTCCTTATAAAATTTGAAGTAAAACATGTAAATCTTGGTGAAACTTTATATTTTTTCACATAAAAGTTTCAAATCCTAGAGAATGTTTCAAACATTTATTTTGATTAAGGCATAAAAACTTTCAACACCAATATAAAAGTTTCACTTCTTAATGAAACTAACATGAAAAAAACATCCATGGTGAGCTTGTCATAGCCCTAGGGGAGAGATTCTATAGGAGGGAGGAGCAAAGGAGAGGGATCCTGGGTGGCTGGAGAAGGAGGGGAGAGGAAGGAGGGAGGAGGAGCCAGAAGGAGGAGGAGGGGAGAGGGAGGAGGGAGGAGGAGGAGCAAGACGGAGGAGGGGAGAGGAGGAGGGAGGGGGAGGGAGAGAGAGGGAGAGGGAGAGGGAGGAGGAGGAGGGAGGGAGGGAGAGAGAGAGATGGAGGGAGGGAGATTCGAAATTTGAAATTCAAATTTCAAAAAGTGGCTCCCTCCCCTCATTGATGGGGGGAGAGGTGGGCTCAAATGTGGGCTTAACCCACCTAGATTGGGTTGGTTAGGCCTCTTTGGGACCCTCCAAGCCCCTTGCATTAGCCCACTAAGCATTCCCTAATCCATTCCTTATGAGGCCCTTTTGAGACCCCAATTCTCCCCTAATGTCTACACGGCATTTGTTCCGACATTGTCCAACTTCAAGAGCACTTTGGAATAAAGTGGAACGGGCTATTAGGAGTTCAGTGTTAATGTCTGGATTTCGGTTGGGTACAAACTAGAAGCTAGTTCTACTTGGTGATGTATAGTGGCTCCCCTCAACTCTAGCAACCTACTGACCCCTGATCCGCACTACTGTGATAAAGACAATCTGGTATGTGTGTAATCAGTTGTGTTTAGCTCAGCTTAAGCCTCATGCTTATATGGATTCGGCTCTGTTGGCACTATGTAGGACTACCATAATGGACTTGGCCAATATTTAGAGGTCCATTGACTCTTTGGTTTCTGAATGTGTTGTTGAGATTGCTATTAGGATGGGTTAATCCCAGGATTGGGAGGTTGGGCTCTGCTTTCACAAGCATAGGCCTAGGGCTTGGCCTTTTTTTGGCCCATTTTTGTAAATCTTTATTTTTCCTCTTTAATATAAGTCGGCATGGTTTATTAGGCTGGTTGGCCCTACATGAGGGGGGCGACCATCTTCCATGTAAGCTGACTAGGCAAGGGGGGCTGCCTATATATAGGCCCCCCTTTCTCCTTATCTTCTAGCACTTGGAGCAAGTGTGTGGAGTAGGACTTCTTGTTGGAATAGAGGTCACCTCCCTATCTGTGAGTCCTCATATGAGGAGAGCATTGGGGGGTGAACCTAGGGTTTATGAGACTACCACATGGACATCATCGTGGCTGCCATGTGGGCAAGGAAGTTAGAGAAGTTTGTGATTCCACCCCACCACACACACTGTGTGGGATCGTGGGATATTCTTTCACTCTTTCACTGTGGGTACCCTCTGTTGGTCAATCTCTAACATTCCACACTCATTGAGCAGCATTGTCATCCCATTTCATCCAGTGGATCAACCTTGTAGGGAGTAGTTTGGATTAGCAAGATAAAAAGCTTGGGCCGATGTCCACGAGGACCAAAGGAGGCTGACTTTTAGAGACATAGCTGAAGAGGGAGACTTCACCCTTAGCTATCTTCCAAGGTAGCAGGTGTATGGATCATGGGAGTATTCATTGCCTTACACGTGGCTATTCGTGAGGCATAGCTTGGAGGTGTGTTTGCACCAACTCAAGCTCTACGGATGCACATAGGCTGAGTGTTCTAGAAGTGTCATGAAGGTAGGAGAACGATATATTTTGCAAGTACAAGTGTCCATGTGGGTAGGTAGAAAAGTGAAGAAAAGTGGGCTGGTAAAGAGGGCTTTTATATTATTTTTTAAATTGGTGAAGTTTTGAATTAAATTTAATGTTTAAATTTTGTTTTTAGAAATCATCTATTAAAAAAAAGAAAATAAGAGTTTAAAGTAGCTTTTATATTATTTTAGTTTATAGGAATATCTAATTTAATTATAAAATATTTCAAAATTAGGGTGGGCTTACTGCTATCTGTTTCGCAAATGCTACTCCAAGTGAATTGAGTGAATGGAGCCCATGGACCCTCCAACCTTGAACCAACTGACTAGCAGCCCCTTTAATGGGGCCGACTTAGTTCATCCCAACCGACCCCCACCTCCCCTCCTTTTATGGGGTTGTGGGTAGAGCCCTCATATGGCTGTGTGCTAGCCGACTCAGTTGCCTAGCCAACCAGCTTGTTTGCCTCTATATAAGGGTAGGTTGCTGCTCCATTTGCACTCCTTCTCCACATAGGGACCTGCAATCCAAAATGGACAAAAACATTTGAATGGTTGTTTGCAGGAAAAACTACACAAGATCGGCTAGATTTAGCAACACGCATATTTTATGAAAAGCATAAGGAGATGATGCAATCGATTATATAAAAGATAATTTGTTTGGGAAGGTAGCTGGAGGTGTATGTGTGATTGAGTTTCAAAAGAGAGGTCTATCGCACTCACATATATTGTTAATGTTAGAAGGTGCCTTCAAACCTGCGGATTATCATCAAAATGGATGAAGCTCAATTGGTGAAAGAACACAAGTTAGAGAGACTCAGCATCTGCATTATGAATAAAGCCTTAGCCTTTGTTCAAGGGGATGAAGTAGAGCAAGATTTCTCAGTGCAATTAGAGAAAGATATATGGTGGCTTGTAGCATTTGAGACTCCGAAAGAGTGCCATGAGACATTGAAGTAGGTTCTAGATAGAATAGGAATCCCATCGACCATCCGAAGACAAGAGAAAGGGCAAACATTGACAGTCGATGGCCATGGAACCTTTCAAGTTGAATGGCATCTTGCTGGTGATTTGAAAACCCTCAAGTGCTTGCATGGTTGTGATACAGGGGCAAAAGCAATGAACACATGCCTTTATTGCATGTGTTTGCAACGTAAGCAAAAGATTGGCTTACAATGGGAGAATGGCATTCTATCTTTAGCTAAACACAAGCTCCGAATCGTGACAAGAAGGATCCAAAGTGGGATCCCATCTTGCCCATCCCACTTGAGAATGTACTTTACATGCAGAACTGCGCATACTTTATAAGTTGTATTTGCATCTTGTTTATGCTCGGAATTTAATTCTACAAGAAGTATCTGCACGGTGCATTATAGAAATTCAGAAGTTGTTGTCAGAGATGGGATTCCATGGAGGACATGTCAAACTTGAGGATAAGAAAATGTTTGGGGCAACACAGAATCTTCCTGCAAAAGTGTCCATGGGTGGAGGGAAGGCAAGGAGATTCCTATCGAACCACAATCTCGACAAAGACAAACATACATTGTCTCAAATTAGTTTGGGTTGGGAATACTAGAAAGCATTGTGTGAATGCATGACCAATAAGGCTTCTCATCCTCAAGTGGCAACTTTGAGAGCTAAAGTATGGACGAAGGTAGATGCATTGATAAAATTGCTTTGCCAAGTTCAAATCGATGAGATGTATTATGAAAGGTTCAGGATGGTTGTCAAAGAGTTTATGCAATTAATGGTGAAAGCATGGGGGGGGTTGCACATTATGCATTACATGGTAATCTTGGCACCATCGTAATATTTAGCACTTGCTTTATAAATAGTTTTTGTTGTTGATTTGATTCTCATCTTATTTGCATCATATTCTCTATGCATACGGACCATGGTTTGTATAAAATTGGGGTCCTTTGTCAATTTGGAATACACAAGGCATGGAGAAGTCACATTATAGAGCCAAGGCAGCCTACTTCAAGAACTCAAGGCATGGTGGTGGTGTCACTCACAGCAATGCATTGCATGAGATGTTCGACTGGTTTTTTAGATGTTTACTAGGAAGGACTTTGAAGTCTGAAAAGGCAAAGGCATCAGAACTTGCAAAAGCAGTTCAAATTGTATCAAAGAATAGAAGGCATAGTGCTTGGAAAGCATCCATAGGGAGTCAAGGAGTCACACATTGGTTGCAAGCTAGAGTGAGAGAAGGGAGCAGATGGGTCCAACCACCAATAGAAGCTATGGTGTAATGGTATACAAATATGAAATAAATATATTGCTTATTTTGACCATAATTTTTGTACTCACATGATGTTGGGAAAGTGGGGACATGGTGAAGGAGGGGGGAGAGAAGGGAGGGGTATGGGGTGGGGCAAGGGGAGGGGTGGAGTGGTAGCAAGTATGGGAGGAGGGGGGGATGGGGGTATGGGGGAGGGCGATGGGTGTGGGGGGGGCAAATAGGGGGAGGGCAAGGGGGGAGAGGGCGACGAGGGTGGGGGGGGTGGAGGGGTTAGGGCAGGGACAAGGGGCATGATGAAACCCTAAATGTAATTAAAAGGGATGTCAAAACATGATGGGCCCTTATAAAAAGCTTAAAAAAACCCTAACTCTCATTATTCAATGGCAAGAGTGAAGAACACTACTAGACCCACTAGACGCCGCCTCCACCCTTCCTCCTCTAGCTCCACCACCTCCATGGCATCCATGCACACGAACCTATCCGAGTTTGGTGGTGCCTCCCCCAACTCTCGTGAGCCCTCCACCAACTCCCCCAAGTTCCGTGAGCCCACTCCCTAGTCTCCTGAGCCTTCTTTTCCTCCCAAGTCCCGTGAGCCCACTCCCCAGCCCTAAGAGCATGAGCCTTCCCCTTAGCCTTCTCCCCAGCCTCCCGCTCAGCCTCAGCCTTAGCATGACCCTCAACCTTACCCTCAACCTCAGCCTTAGCCTGTGACCCTCAGCCTTCCCCTCAGCCTTCCCTCCCCATGAGATCCCTCTCCCAATCGAACAAAATGTGTTTGATAACCTTCCGAATATAGAGAGGCTTCTTGAGCGTCAACAGACTGCCAGGAAGAGCACCATCTTCCCTCTCCCAAAGATACAACCCATGGCAGAGATGAACCTTGGTGGGCCCATGAGGAGGGTAAAGCAGACTCCGACGAAGCCCCATCCCAAAGAAGGCCTAAGCTCTAGACGTCAGCGAGAGGACTTGGAGGAGGACCAACGTAGACAGGAGCAGCGGAAGAAGTTCAAGGCAGACAAGAGGCTGTGGGAAGGTGTTTGGGTACCTGTAAGGCCCCCACCAAGAGTCAGGAAGCCATATCGAGCAAAAGCAAGAGTGCAGGCCCTGCGGGAGATAAAGGCAAAACCAAGAGCGCAGGCCCAGCTCTAGTATTAACCCTAAGTACACACCCCCCCCCATGCTCTCCTCATATGGGTGCTTGCATATGGGGAGGTAACTTTTCCAACACAAGGAGCACACAATTCTTCACAAGAAAAGTCACCTCCCCATATGTAAGACTCCATATGAAGAGAGCATTGGGGAGGTAGACTTGCAAAGGTAGGGGTTGCCATTGTTAGAGGTCAACATCTCCTAGTGTCACCAAGAGAGCAAGGGCCTTGCTTGTGGGTGTGCCCGCCTAGTGAGTGAGGCTAGTGTAGATGAGTGAGGGCCTGTCTTGTGGGTGTGCCCACCCTCGTTGGAGTAGCACTGTGTAGCTTTCCAGTGCCATGAGCTAGTCCATACATTGCCACGATAGCCATCAAGGTTCCCAGGAGGGGTGCGGGGCTGTATGGTTAGATCTGCCTTGTTGTGATGCCATGGGTCTGCCCTTATAAGCACCCCTTATGAGCCCTAGATGAGGGCTATGGACCAGGGGGTGGGCCGACTTGCAGGTCGGCCACCTTGGCTGGTTGCAGCCCCCATAGGCTGGGGGGTGAGCCCCTTTATAGGGCTATGTGGAGCCCTAGTGGTGGGTCAGTGCAAGTGACATGTCATAATTTGAGAGTCCAAGTGACGAGGATAGTGAAGACAGAGATGTAGATTGGAGTGGTCAATCTTCTTTGGGATTAATGCTTGCAATAGAGGGAGAAACTAATTTGGATCATAATATCTTGGACTATATCTTCAACATGCAATCTACATGGGATAAGTACAAGGCTCCTCTTAGCATGCAAGAAGAAATGATCAAACAACTTTTTTCAGGGATCGGAACATCAAGATGTCAGAAGAGTGGAGAAATAAAGAGGAAATCATTGGGCTCCTTACTAATCCAAAAGCCAGAAACATGGACTGGAAAGCTCAATGATAAACAAGTTCCAGAGAACCTAGAGCAACTCTTTCGCATGTATAAGGAGCAGGGAATGCTAACTCCAAAGAGAAGGTGACTTTGTGTAGGTGGAGAGGGTTGTCCTCATGGACCAGAACTCTTCCTTAGGGGGGTCACTATGTATAAACCCTCTATATCACGTGCGTTCAAGGCCTATATTTAAAATCCCTTATCTGTAAATTTTTTCATTGATAAAATGTACCCCTTTTCTATACAAATCTGTAAATTTTTTCCAAAACTATTTTAAATAGTCCCTTATGTATATTTATTTCTGTAAATTTAAGAAATAAAAAATATCCTTCTGTTGAACTCACGTGATACGGTTACATATGATGAGTGACCTCCCCGAGAACTCTTCAAGCCAAGTGCAGAAGATTCATACACAGGAGAGGTGGTCCATTGTGTTTGTGCAACTAGAAATTCTAAACGTAGATTAGAAAGGGATTGTCAAACTTGTTGTGAAAGGTATCATAAATGCAGAACACCACGGAAAAAAATGGTTTCTTTTGATTATCTTTCCATCACAAAGTAGTTACAGCTTTTGTGTCGAAGCCAAACCTTTTGTCATGACTTTTTAGCCATGTGGTGAGCAAGAGACAGTTGGATGGGAAGAGCAGTAGAAGAGCAAGTGAATGCTATTAATGAATTTTGGGATGGTCAAAAGCTAAAGCTATAACAAGATTTTTGGAATCCCACATGTTATTGGGAGCTTCCAATTGTGTGTCCGAACAAGTCATGCAAAATGTACTATAGGGCTTTTCCAACAAATCTAAGAAGTAAGTAGCTTGAAGATTCTTAGCAAGATGGGCTCAAAGAATATCCGTTTCCTTGTTTGAAATGTAGAATGCAAGTGCAAGAAAAAAGAAGAATGGTTCAGTGTGATCCACGAAAATTTTCCATTATGTGCCACTGGGATGGTTTTCAAGCTACATCTACCACAAGAAAAGACAGTGGTGTTGTGGAGATGGTTGTTTTAAATGGAGGTAAGGCATCAATAATTGGAGTCCTTCCAGTGGTTTTTTGACCTTTTAGTTCCTGGGAGATAGAAAAGAAGCACGGGGATGTTTTTACACACTTTCTTGTTCCATTGTTGAGTGAGTTAAAGTCAACATATATTGATGGATTTTGTGTTGAATACAATTATCCTCCATCAAGTATCCATGCTAGTCTTCAATCAACAAAAGGCAATGGATGTTTATTAAGAATAATGCTCATGTGAGGGACCGGTGACCATCCAACTTAGTGCAAGGTGGGACTATTGAAAGATGGTGGAAAGAGTGGGTGTAGAAGAGATAAAGCTGTGACAACAAAAGTGACAGCAGGGACTTTGATTCCATATTATACATACACAAATAATTGGTATCAAGGAAGGTATCCAGCACCTAAAAGAGATGCTGAGGAAATGGTTTCAAGCATAAAATCAGCAAAGAGGATGCCCACAAAAGAGAAAAGGGACAAGGCTCTTACAAAGGCTAGTTTGTCTGGTGAATTACCCCTTTGGAACTTGTACCATCTCTATGGATTTGATATTTCCTTGGATTTAGTATATGACGTAATGCACATATTTGCCCTTAATCTATTCAAAAAGTATACAAAGATATTGTTTGAGACAGCAAGCACTCAAATGAAGAGGTCGATTGATGTAGCAGTGAAAGAGGTTACAAAGTCAGTTGCAAAGACACAAATTCGTAGAGGAAGATGGCCACGGTATCCAAGTAAATATCATGGGATGTACAAGGCAGAAGAACACCAAAAATTCATTCAATGGTGTCTCCCACATGTCTTGAATAGTGTGGAAGGCATTAGCAAAGACTGTAGGGACATAGGATTATTATTGATCGACATAGCAACACATCTTCTACTATGAGGGTTAAAGTCACTGTGCCTTTACCCTAGTTATGTACAATACTCAAACACATATATAAATGAATGAAAAAGAAGATTAGGGTGGTTCTACACCCACCAAAACTTGTGTGGCTCTCTGTTTCTCTCTCTCCCTCTTCCATTCTTGCTTCCATTGAGAGCACTCTCAACTGGTATCAAAGCTCGGGTGATCTAGCTGAGCGTGTGTGAATGCTTGAAGCTTAGTAGCTCTGTGGGAGGAAGGAGAAGCTCTATGGGAAGCTTTGTGGGTGACTTTACTTACATCCGAGTGTGTAGAGACCTTGGAGGAACCTTTGGAAAAGTCACTTTGGTTTTGCCAAGTGGTTTTGAGAGCTTGTTAAGTGTTTTCAAAGAAAAAGTCGTTTTTTGAGCTTTTCCCTATTCCATTCAATGACAGAGACTCCGTATTGACTTGTACAGGCAACTATTGCTTGCTTTTGGTGTCCACTTCACTTTAGGAGCTTGGAAACACCTTCATTGTTGAATCTAGGATCATTTCATTGGATTTCTGACTCACTGTATCAGTTTCTGTGTTTTTCTGCCCGGGTGTTGGAACTCAAGTTTGGAGCAACCATTTGTAGATTTGTTAGTTCTAGTGGACTCGGGTATTGGAACTCAAGTTTGGAGCAACCATTTGTAGATTTGTCAGTTCCAGTGGACTCAGGAGGTCCTAAAACTTCTATGTTGCTCATCATTCGCACTCCGGTGGAGTTTACAAACAGCTCTCGTTCCAAAAACGTTTTTTAGTCCGTGTATTGGACCAATGATTGAGACCACGTTTTCTAAAACCGTTTGTCCCATTGCATTCCGGACGCCTAAAAACACCTACCTGTCAGTTCTTATGTGATTCAGTGGAGGATTTTCAGAGTTATAGATCTCTCTATATTCAATTTCATCTCTCTATATGCATTTTTCATTCTAAGGTTTTGAAACCTTAGATTTATGCCACATGGCAGTGGATAAGTGTTGACTCCCATTTCTCACTCATCGGTTGGGATTTTGGAGTTTCACCAAAAGAGAGATATTTGCAGATTTTCTTGCTGAGTTCGATTATGCAATGGTGCCCATGTTTTGAGGCATCTCAGGTTCTATTTTCAGTAGCGGTCATTACCGTGAGACTATGATTTCTTGAGCATACCTTATGCAGATCACTCTGGTTATAGTTTGAGCAGTGTGCGCTCATTCGTGGTGTGCATTGGGTTGCAGTGGATGATTTATGGGCCATTTAGATGCATTGCGATCCTTATTGGATGCGCTGATAGGCCCAAATTGCCTTGTGGGATGTTATTTTTATGGACTCTTTGCACATGGATGCTATTTTACACTGAGGGACAGCTTTGACACATTGCAGGTGATGCAATGATAGTGCTATGCTCTCTTGGATGAGATATTATTAATGCATATGCCAGTGGATGGTGTTTATGCTTGAGTCATTTGGCACTTATTGGCATTTTGGATTGCCATTGCAGTTGGCATTTTCTTTTGGGCCAGATTTGCTCATATGGATGCATAGTATATGCACATGAGTTAGATGCTTTTATGCGTTTTGGTGATATTTCACTCTATTGTGGCATACACATTTGGGTGCACCTGGTATTTGGTGTGATTCTCTCTTGTAGGCACTAGCATTTGTGATTTTTGCTTCATTTGCATCATGGCATCCTCTTCCATGTCTGAAAAGGAGTTTTTTAGCATTAAAAAGTTTGATGGGACAAACTTTTCTTTGTGGAAAGAACAAATAAGGGATGTGCTTATTCAAAAGAAGTAGATTAAACCCTTGGCAAGGATTGAAGCTAAGCCTACAAATATGTCTGAGGATGATTAGAATGAGTTGGATGCATTAGCAAAATCTACTATTAGACTTCATCTTGCAGAGTCAGTTTAATTCACAGTAGTAAATGAGCAAACTATGGAAGATTTGTGGAAGAAACTGTGTGCCACTTATGAAAATAAAACTGCCTCTAATAGAGTTTACCTCATGAAGAGGTTGTTTGAGCTGCAAATGAAGGAAGGGGTCTCCATTGCTTCTCACTTGAATGAATTCAATATTATTTTCAGCCAGAGCTTCAGGCTCGGAAGATGAATTTTGATGCAGAGACTAAGGCAATATTTCTCTTATGTTCATTGCCATCCTCATGCGATACCTTCTGTACAACTGTTCGTAACTTTGCACTTGGTGGAGTACTAAAATTTGATGATGTTGTGGGTAGCTTGTTGGCCGAGGAGATCAAACGGAAGTCTATGGATAGCAACAAGCAGGATGCAGCCTTAAATGTGCAAAGGGGCAGATCACAGTTCAGAGGGAAGTCCCAAGAAAGAGGGACGTCTCGTAGCAAATCCAGGGCACGGAACATTGAGTGTTACCACTGTGGCAAGAAGGGCCATATGAAAAAGGATTGCTACAAAAAGAGTGCAAAAGGATAAGAAAAAGAATGCAAATTGGGGTGCAAATCAAAAGGAAGAGAGTCTAAGGGATGACAAAGGAAAAGTGAAGATTGAGGAGATCAATGCAGTCACACATGATAGTGACAATGACGTTCTCTTCATGTCTAGTTTATCTGCAGAGTTGCTTACCACTTCAGATGATGCATATTCCCAGGATTGGATTTTGGATTCTGGTGCTTTATTCCATGTTACTCCCCATAGGGAATGGTGCTCCACTTATGACAATGGAAAGACAGGTTGTGTGCATCTTGGAAATGACTATGCATGTGACATAGTGGGAGTAGGTGACATAAAATTTTCTTTTGCAAATGGGTCTGCATTTATTTTAAAACATGTGAGACATGTGCATAAGTTGACCAAGAGTCTTATTTTAGTGGGTCAGCTAGATGATGCTCGTTTTCACATCACTTTTGGCTTTCAGAGTTGGAAAATCCAGAAGGACTCTATGCTTTTGGCGAGGGGTGCCAAGTGTGGGACTTTGTATCCCTTACATGTATCAGGGGTATTTGATCATGTTGCTGCAATAACCGAGCAGCCAAGCACTTCTTTGTGGCATTGCAGGTTGGGGCACATGAGCCAAAATGGAATGAAACTCTTATGCCATTTGGGTTATGTACCGCATTTGAGTTTCTCTGATTTTGAATTTTGTGAGCACTGTCTCTATGGGAAGCAGACTAAATCAGCCCATAAAAGAAGGGGAAAGAAAGAGTTTGAAAAGCTTGATTTGGTGCATTCAGATGTATGTGGTCCCATGCCTACACAGTCATTAGGCGGGACTCAATACTATGTGACATTCATTGATGATGCAACTAGGAAAGTGTGGGCTTATGCTCATGTGTTTCTCTCTCTCCCTCTTTATTCTTGCTTCCGTTGAGAGCACTCTCAACTGGTATCAGAGCCCCGGTGATCTAGCTGAGTGTGTGTGAATGCTTGGAAGCTCAGCAGCTTTGTGGGAGGAAGGAGAAGCTCTGTGGGAAGCTTTGTGGGTGACTTTACTTGCATTCGAGTGTGCAGAGAGCTTGGAGGAACCTTTGGAAAAGTCACTTTGGCTTTGTGAAGTGGCTTTGAGATCCTGTTAAGTGTTTTCAAAGAAAAAGTCGTTTTTTAAGCTTTTCCCTATTCCGTTCGACGACAGAGACTCCGTATTGACTTCTAGATGCAACTATTGTTTGCTTTTGGTATCCACTTCACTTCAAGAGCTTGGAAACACCTTCATTCTTGAATCTGGGATATTTTTATGGGATTTCTGACTCACTATGTCAGTTCCTATGTGTTTCTGCTTGGGTGTTGGAACTCAAGTTTGGAGCAACCATTTGTAGATCTGTCAGTTTTGGTGGACTCAGGAGGTTCTAAAACTTCTATGTTGCTCATCATTTACACTCCGGTGGAGTTTACAAATAGCTCTGTTTCCAAAAACGTTTTTCAGTCTGTGTGTTGGACCCAGTGATTGAGACCACGGTTTCCAAAACCATCTATCCATTGTACTCCGGACACTCAAAGACCCCTACCTATCAGTTCTTGCATGATGCAGTGGAGTATTTTCAGAGTTATAGATCTCTGTGTATTCGATTTCGTCTCTCTATTATGCATTTTTCATTCTAAGGTTTTGAAACCTTAGATTTATGCCACATGGCAGTGGGTAAGAGTTGAGTCCCATTTCTCACTCATTGGTTGGGATTTTGGAGTTCCAGCAGAAGAGAGATATTTGCATATTTTCTTGCTGAGTTCGATTATGCAATGGCACCCATGCTTTGAGGCATCTTAGGTTCAATTTTCAGTAGTGGTCTTTTCTATGGGACCATGATTTCTTGAGCATACCTTATGCAAATCACTCTGGTTGTAGTTTGAGCCATGTGTGCTCATTTGTGGTGTGCATTGGGTTGTAGTGGATGATTTATAGGCCATTTGGATGCATTGCAATCCTTATTGGATGCGCTGATAGGCCCAGATTGCCTTGTGGGATGCTATTTTTATGGGACGTTTGCACATGGATGCTATTTTATGCCGAGGGACAGGTTTGACAAATCGTAGGTGATGCACGGATAGTGTTATGCTCTCTTGGATGAGATACTATTGATGCATATGCCCATGGACGATGTTTATGCTTGAGCCATTTGGCACCTATTGGCATTTGGATTGCCATTGTAGTTGGCATTTCTTTTGGGCCAGATTTGCTCATATGGATGCATAGTACATGCACATGAGTAAGCTGCATCTTTTGATGCTTTGAGCTTTGAGTTTTGGTGATATTTCAGTTTATTCTGGCACCTGGCATTTGGTATGATTCTCTCTTATAGGCACTAGCATTTGGGATTTCGCTTTATTTGCATCATGGCAACCTCTTCCATGTCTGAAGAGGAGTTTTTCAACATTAAAAAGTTTGATGGGACAAACTTTTCTTTGTGGAAAGAATAGATAAGGGATGTGCTTATTCAAAAGAAGCAGATTAAACCCTTGGTAGGGATTAAAGCTAAGCCTGCAAATATGTCTGAGGATGATTGGAATGAGTTGGATGCATTAGCAAAGTCTACAATTAGACTTCATCTTGCAGAGTCAGTTTATTTCACAGTAGTAAATGAGCAGACTACGAAAGATTTGTGGAAGAAACTGTGTGCCACTTATGAGAAGGAAACTGCCTCTAATAAAGTTTACCTTACGAAGAGGTTGTTTGAACTGCATATGAAGGAAGGGGTCTCCATTGCTTCTCACTTGAATGAATTCAATATTATTTTCAGCCAGCTTCAAAAGATGAATTTTGATGCAGAGACTAAGGCAATATTTCTCTTATGTTCATTGCCATCCTCATGGGATACCTTTCGTACAGCTGTTAGTAACTCTGCACCTAGTGGAGTACTGAAATTTGATGATGTTGTGGGTAGCTTGTTGGCCAAGGAGATTAGAAGGAAGTCTATGGATGGCAACAAGCAGGATGCAGCCTTAAATGTGCAAAGGGGTAGATCACAGTTCAGGGGGAAGTCCCAAGAAAGAGGGAAGTCTCGTAGCAAATCCAGGGCACAAAACATTGAGTGTTACCCATATGAAAAAGGATTGCTACAAGCTGAAAAGAGAGCAAAAGGATAAGAAAAAGAATGCAAATTGGGGTGCAAATCAAAAGGAAGAGAGTCCAAGGGAGGACAAAGGAAAAGTGAAGATCGAGGAGATCAATGCAGTCACACATGATAGTGACAAAGACGTCTCTTCATGTCTACTTTATCTGCAGAGTTGCTTACCACTTCAGATGATGCATATTCCTAGGATTAGATTTTGGATTCTAGTGCTTTACTCCATTTACTCCCCATAGGGAATGATTCTCCACTTATGACAGTGGAAAGACAGGTTGTGTGCATCTTGGAAATGACTATGCATGTGACATAGTGGGAGTAGGTGACATAAAGTTTTCTTTTGCAAATGGGTCTGCATTTATTTTGAAACATGTGAGACATGTGCCTAAGTTAACCAAGAGTCTTATTTCAGTGGGTCAGCTAGATGATGCTAGTTTTCACACCACTTAGCGTTGTCTACATTATAATACACATGAGAAATGTGGGTGATGACATTGCCATATGGAAAAAGTAGGGGGGGAGATTACCAAGTGCGAAACTGTAGCAATTTAATCTCATATAGAAAATTAGATTTGTCACCAAGCAAAATAGATTGCCATAAGTCAATTTTCAGATTCATATGTGGAAAGATTTTTCACACCTGAAACTTCTCATGTGGCATATTGTCTAAAAGTTCTTGTGTATATGTCCCTCCACTTGCTAAGAACCTTCTATCTAGAGGCATCCTTGACAAACGGGGCTTCGAGCTCCAATTTAAGCATGGTCACCATCTCTTACTCCACAGTGGTAATCTTTATGCCACTCGAGAATAGCTTGGAGGGGCTTCGAGCTCCAATTTAAGCATGGTCACCATCTCTTACTCTATAGTGGTAATCTTTATGCCACTGGAGAATAGCTTGGAGGTCTCTATAAACTCACTACTACCATTGCCTATACGCCCCAATTGCCCCTCTCGTCTCTAGCTATCATTGCGTGAAAGCCAATTGATTGCTAGGATTGATGTGCCTACTGCGTTGAGCAAACGTGCAATGCCTTCACCTTCTTGATGTGTGGAGCAACTCTGTCCCCTTCTTTGAATTTGAGAGAACTTAGAGTCTCTTGGAGAGTAAGGATGCTCCTGATGCTTCTTTTTTCATATATTTCTTTCAGTGTCTCTTGTGCAGTGTGCACAGTCTCACAATCTCATACTTGACTTGTGGGGACGTCTCTTAAGTTTAGGAAAATAATGAGTTTGGCCTGCCTCTCTCTTGCATGGAAATTCATAATGACAGGTGGTTGAGGTATCGTCACAGAGACTGTGATTGCAGGAGGGGTGTGGCATCAGTAGTGGCACGGCCACAACAATTGTTGAAATGGAGGATCCACTCCTAGTTTCAATAGTTGATGGATGGGTCCCTTTCTGTTCCATTGGGTCCCTCAATCAAGCCTTTCAAGTACTAGGGAGTTTCAAGAGAGCAATAGGATCGAAAGCCATTCATTCTTGACTGATGGTATGGACATGCAAAAAATTTGAGGTAGCTGGATGGCTGAGAAGGCAGAGTCTAGGGACACCTGAGAAAGTAGAGTATAGGCGATCAATAGAAGAGCTCGTGGGGCCATAACCATTGTGAGGAAGTGTATGAATATGAACCGTTAACAATGGAAGACAACGAGACTCAATCGACTGAAGCAAAAACGCTGAGTGAATTGAAACTCACTCATACGAGATATATAGAGATAGAAGTGGTACAAATCAAGTAGAGAGGAGGCGAGTCCAAGGGATCACTTACAACTACCTAACAAACATGAGGTGCCAACTAATCTGGTTGCTCTTCGGGCCACGGTGGATAGATACACTCACATTCCAAGCCTACAGTCGTACATCCTCAGCTGCGCCCAAACGGTCCATCCTAATTCCCTCAAAATACACGTAGAGTATTTGGTGCTTGATGTTGCGGTATGTGATATCCTAGTAGTAGGCTAGTACACTATCCTCGTGCAAAGTATAAACGAAAACGATTAAGATAAAATTTCAATCGATCGCTTGCGCTGAGATCTAAACGAAAACCATTAAGATAAAATTTCAATCGATCGCTTGCGCTGAGATCTCAATGGTAAGTCCTCTTGCTTTTATGTGGATCAATTTCCTTTGGAAAAGCTTCCCCTTTTCTGGTGTTGAGAGTAGGTGGAAGTTAATGTATTGATCTTGTGCTCGACTAATTTAAAACGTTTTTCTAGAGTCCCATTTCGAAAAAAAAAACTAATAAAAGACGAACTCGTACTGCGGCAGCAAGCCCTCTCAAAATTTTCACGAGTGTCCGTGTGTTCTTTACTGGACCTGCAGCTGATTGAGCTTTCTGGAGGTAGACTCGAGGGATCACGGCAAGGCAAGGAATCATTCAAAGACAATACGTTCTTCATTGAACGTATTCACGTAAAAAAGAAACTCGGGGTCTATTCTGAACCGTTGGATTTCTAATCAATGGACGACATCGATTATGCGACGTGGCTCGATACTATAGGTGATGTGGAGAATATGGACTCGCTATTCATTGAACGTATTCACGTAAAAAAGAAACTCGGGGTCTATTCTGAACCGTTGGATTTCTAATCAATGGACGACATCGATTATGCGACGTGGCTCGATACTATAGGTGATGTGGAGAATATGGACTCGCTATTCAGGGCCGTTGGATTCCTAGTCAATGGACGATACCCGTTCTGCGACGTGGCTCCATATCATAGGTGGGGCGAAGTTGGTCGGTACTGGGAATCTAGGCTAAAGATCGGGATCTAAATACCACGTGGACGATTGATGATCTACGTCATTGACATGTCATCATGCACCGCCCACGTCAGGGAAATGCGCTCAGCCATCCATTCTTATTACACGTGGAATTCTGGCGGGCCAGATGAGCAATTGCCCACGTGGCAGGATGACACCATGCAGGGTAAGCGCTCACGTGGTAATTGTTCACCTGGCAGGATGAGGAATATTCCACTAAGCACCTCCACGTGCTAGGCCCAGCTTTCACAGCATGCCACCGTGGTGCTGACATGGCCCGAGCAGCTACGCGTGCATGGTAGAATATTCGCATCCTGCCACGTGGAGAATCATCCACCCAAAAATTCAAACTGTTGCGATGACCAGTAAGATCATCTTCCCATTTTCACTGTTATTTGATCGTCTTCCCATTTTCCCTGTTGTTTGATCGTCTGCCCAATTTCACTGTTATCTTCCCATTGTTTTGATCATCTTCCCCAATTTTCACTGCTGTTGTTTGAATGATTTCACTGTATCTTGAAGTCAGATCATCTTCCCAATTTCACGGTTTTTTGATCATCTTGATCATCTTCTAAACTCACTGTTGTTCTTCTTCCCAATTTCACGGTTGTTTGATTTTCTTCCCAATATCATGCTATCAATGCGTGGGTCTTTTGGCCCATCGATGAACGAATCAGAATAAGAACGATGCTCGATTCAAAGCTCAATGCGTGTTTCGGCCAAGTTCACTATCCATGTGTGAGTCCTTCGGCCCATCGATGAACGATGATCGATTGAAAATTGCATGCGTTAGTCTTTGGGCCTAATTTCACTATCAATGCGTGAGTCTTTCGGCCCATCGATGATCGATTCAAATTTCAATCACGGGTTTTTAGTTCATACATCACGCATGCTGCTCCTCCGTCGTGCTCTGTACTGCATACTTTAATCCGGTACCACAGCGTCCAAACCCTCAATATATTGATGGTAATCTACACGTGTACCAACTTTCGATTGGACGACTTTTTGCTCGGAGGAAAGTCGAGTGTCGAATCTCGCATTGAAGCTTCACTGAGAGCCCGTGGTTGAAGCAGGCACGTATGAAAGATGTTATTCGATCAAGTCCACTAAAGAGACAACAATTGATGGAATATGGACTGTTTATCGGCTCAGTCATGGCAGATTGTTTTAGATTCCCCGTTTCGCATCCTCCAACTTCCAAGTGCTTACGCCAACGCCAGCCGCCAGGGGCCGGCCGCCGGAAGCTCAGCTTACTCTTACGGAAGCATTGCGTCGCCCTCCAGTCTTTTTTTTGCAAATCACTCCGTGGTCTTGGCCTGGGAGCAATGAGTTCTCTCAGGAACAACCCCTTTGACACAGGCAATCATGAGTTCCAAAAGTATCCAGACTCAAATGGGAACCGTAAAATTTCGAACCCCGGAACCGACATCCAGACTACAGTGCTGCGACTCCGGAACCGTAAATTTCGAACTAGGAACGTAAAATTTCGAGCCCGGAAGTCGTCAGATTACAACCCACTCGCAGTTCAGCCCTTGGAATCCAAAACAGAAAAAGTAGCCTCTGAAAAATAAATTTTGGGCGTTCTGCTCGGACCGTCAGAGAGGCGACATTTTTATAGTAGATGCAATTACCACAAGATGGTTTGTCGACTGATTGAGACAGTCCAAAAGACGTCTGAGAGAAAACGTCCCTGCACCGCTGGCAATACCTGGCATTGGGCACATGGGGTTCAGAGTCCAGACCCCAGGGGATACGTTTTCTTCTTGGAGTGTCGGAACGTGAATTGAACACAGTCCCTCCCTCTTCCCTGTAGATTCTGTTTCGATGTAGGCTCAACGATCAAATTTGGTACGACAGGTGACCGTTAATGTCACTTTTCCGTTCTGCATACGTTGGAAATGAAGACGTATAGTGAACGTTGGGAATGCGTGAAATACGGTAGAGCGATCGTTTGCAGCTACAAGGAAACGTTTGAACCGATAAGTGCTAGGCTGCTAGCCCAACGCTGTAAACAACTTTGTTGTTGATATAGTTTTAATTGAGGCAACTTAGATAACGTACAAACAGGGCCGGCATGTGCATAGAATATATGGAGAATGACACTCTAACAGCTTACAGCAAAGCCAAAACAAAAATTTAAATAGCATGCGGCGTGCCTGGTCATGCTTGTTAACTCTGGATTGCCATTGCAACCATTCATTTAAACCAATTTGATCGCTCAAACTGAGTTGCTGCTCCCATCGGTCTTTCAGTTGAGAAACTGCATGACAAATGGGAGGTGCTCAAATCTCTGAATCACCCAGCTCTAATCGAGTTCTTGAGATCGGCTCGTTAGAAATTAAGCTCAAAGCGCTCAAGTGCCGGTGTTGAAGTCGTTATGCTAAATAAGCTGAGGCGATCCCATACGGCAAACATATATAAATAAATCGACAGTATATCTAAATTGTAAGGACGTAGATGAAGCTACTTTAGCTACTACTATGATGAATCGTGCATTTTCTGATGCATGAACAATGATGTCATATTTTCCTTCGGTAGTTCGGTTCAAACATTAGATTCCAATACATGATATTAAAATGATTTTCAGGAAGCGAATTTGGGAGTCGGGACCGTTTGCTTGTCCTCTAACGATTAATTTACAAAGACTCGAGAGTCAGAATGAGATGATGTGATTTGAATAGAAACCTAAATGGGCTCGTGAGTCTTTTATTCCTGAATATCAGGTGCCAAAACACCATTTGCATGATGGAGAGGTGGTGGGAGTTTCGGACCTATTGATCCTTATCTGCAGGCCCCAGCCTTGACACGCCGGTTCTTGTCGACACCTTCCCTTTAAATAGACATCTTTTGCCAAGCCAGGCATCGCCCTTCACGCGTTGAACCCCCCAGTCCCAAGTCAAAGACTATAGACCCTTCTCTGCAACGTGACATCCCCGGCCAGCATTGGCCCCCTGTGAGATCTAGCTTCTGCATTCACTTGTGATGCTGATAGACCGCTTGCTTGTAAGCATCCTTCGGTATCTGCTTGCATATATCCTCTAGCCAGCAGCACAAAGTGCAGGCGAGAGGCTACATTCTCCAGCTTCTAGTTCAACCAATTTGAGCAGCTCAGTTTGCACCCCCCATGGCCAAAGAGGCTACTAATGACCCGGAGACTCAGGGCATCGTGCCCAAAGATTACACTGATCCTCCCCCTGCTGCTTTCTTTGACGTAGGCGAGTTCAAGCTCTGGTCATTCTATCGCGCTCTCATCGCTGAATTCGTTGCCACTCTCTTGTTTCTTTACATCACCATCGCCACTGTGATTGGAAGCAGCAACGCCACCACTTGCGGAGGTGTTGGCACTCTCGGAATAGCTTGGGCGTTCGGGGGAATGATCTTCATTCTGGTCTACTGCACCGCTGGAATCTCAGGTAGCTTGCTTTTGCTAATTAAACCTTCTGATATGTATTTTGCCTGCCACCAAACAGTGTGGAGTCCTTAGGGCCCCTAGCACTTCGTTCAATCGTCTTCGAATCTGGATCTACGATCCTTTCATTCATGGATGAAATTGCCGTGAATAGATGTACATTGTTTGATTGTCCTGTATTCCCAGGGCGCATTCAAACGGCTTTTGAATCGCTTGTTGTGCATAGTAATGAGCACTAGACTCGAAGAATCGAATAGCGCAGACAACATTGTTTCTTTCCTAATTTGTCTTGTGCCTGATTTCTCATGCCTTGGTTTGGTGATGAAATCGAGCAGGTGGACACATCAATCCTGCCGTGACGTTCGGCCTGTTCCTGGCGAGGAAGGTGTCATTGCCGCGTGCGTTCCTGTACATTGTGGCGCAATGCCTGGGAGCAATCTGCGGAGCAGGGCTGGTGAAAGGCTATCAGAAGAGCTTTTATGTGCAAAATGGTGGGGGTGCAAACTTTGTGCAGGATGGTTACTCAAAGGGGACAGGACTAGCTGCGGAGATCATTGGGACCTTCGTGCTAGTATACACAGTCTTCTCTGCAACGGATCCAAAGAGGAATGCACGCGATTCACACGTTCCTGTATGTACAAGTTCTTCTTCTTCTCTCTTGTCCATCACTTCTGTTTGCATTTTATACTCGGGGTCGATTGGGTTGCAACGGGTATGCTGAAGTGGAGACAGGCAAGGGGTGTGATGATCTCAATTGTGGTTGAGCAGGTTCTGGCGCCTCTGCCTATCGGATTTGCGGTGTTCATGGTGCATCTGGCCACCATTCCCATCACTGGAACGGGGATCAATCCAGCTCGCAGCTTTGGAGCGGCAGTCGTCTTCGGCCATCAGAAAACATGGCATCAGCAGGTGCGTCTCTCTCTCTCTCTCTCTCTCTCTCTCTCTCTCTCTCTCTCGGCACTGACTTTCTCTCTGCTTGTATCGAAAAGTCCTACAAATTAACGCCTTCAGCTTGTGTGAAATTGCTGTAAGTCGTGCTGCAGCTCTCTCTCTCTCTCTCTCTCAAATTCCTGTCGTATGAAGGCCTGATTCACCTCGCTTTCGTTGCAGTGGATATTCTGGCTTGGCCCTTTCATCGGAGCCGCAATCGCAGCTGGCTACCATCAAATAGTGCTGCGAGCGGGGGCAATGAAGGCACTAGGATCCTTCCGCAGTCAGCCGACCATGTAGGAAGATGATTTCCAGCCATAGCTGCTGGTGTTTTCCGATGTCAACAAATATTCCAATTTGTAGAGCTAGCCTAATTGTAGTGTATGACCTGTGCTGTATGTCTAGAGTTTCCATATTCATGGCCTTAAGTGTATATTACTTGTGCCACGACTCCTATTGCTACCACGACTAGCTGTATTATGGCTATCTCCTTAAATAAAGGGCTTGAATTCTTTTATACATTTTCATGTCAAAGACTCAATGAGGTATTATGTAATGCAAGCTAATTATCTATCTATCTAAGAGAGAACACAAAGAATCATAACATATGCTACATAAGAGGTTCCAAAATAAAATCCTTTCCTAAGACAGCCTATGAGTAACAAGCCTGCAAGCTAATTTTTAAAAGCAAACATTTTTGTTTGAGACCTTTTGCAACACATGGGGATTTAACAGATCATAGACAAATGTTTTAAAGCAGAGCACTAGATCATAATTGTGACATCTTTTGCGAGATAAGCAGCTTTCGTTACAACACATGGTACTTTTCAAGTTGTTAACCCCATGGGACAGCGAAGAAGGTTCCTAGGATATTTTGCAAGATATAGTGAAGAGGAAGGAAACAATGAGAGGATGACAATGGAATTCTGCTTTGACATATGGCGCAAGTGCTTGTAAAATGAGAAATAGGGAGAGTGGTGAGAAGGAATAGGGGTGAGCCCTCCCTTCAAAGGGTGCTATGTATAAAAGACTGAAAGTTTGACTTTAGTCTTCGGTTGTAAACTTGCAAGATTGAGGAATAGAAGCTCTCAACATTGAAAATCCCAACATGGGGCTTTAATAGATTATAGACAAACTTTATAAAGCAGCGCAACATATCATAATTGTGACATCTTTTGCGAGATAAGCAACTTCCGTTGCAACATGTGGTACTTTTCAAGTTGTTAACCCCATGAGCAAGTTCCTAGGAAATTTTGCAAGATAGAGTGAAGAGGAAGGAAAGAATGAGAATGACAATGGAATTCCGCTTTGACATATGGCCCAAAGGTTGTAAAATGAGAAATAGGGAGAGTGGTAAGGAGAAATACAGTAGACCCTCCCTTCAAAAGGTGCTATGTATAAAAGACTGAAAAAACTAACTTTAGTCTTCAATTGGAAACTTGCAACATTGAGCAATAGAAGCTCTGAACACTAAAAATACTAATTCCCACTTTCTTCCAATTCCCTAAAATTTAAGGCAACTTGTTTCAGTTGGAAGGGAGTTAATTGGGAAATTCATATGTTCAAATATATATTTGTGTTTTAATTTGGCTTAATATTATATAATTCTATTAGGATATTGAGAAGGTTACATATGAATCACCAATTTTCATGCATTGTGAATGAAAACATGTTCATATAATGGGATATTGCGAATGCTACGAGTGAAGTATCAATTACCATGCATTGTGAACACAAGTAGCTTGACCCATCTACGACGGGTTACAGACCCACTCTGTAAGGTCTCAAGGTGCTAAAATGTCATTAGTTTCAATAAATAGAATATCAAATAAAGCCACAGAGTGGGTTGGTTGGGGGAGAGAGACAGACGAGAGAGGGGAGGGACTAGAGAGAGAGAAAGTGAGGGAAGAGAGGGGATAGATAGGAGAGAGAAGGAGAGGAACCTTGGCAACCGCGGCCTCCACACATGAGAGAAGTGAGAGGAATGAGGGGCGGAAAGAGAGAGAGAAAGTGAGGGGAGGGAGGAGAAGGGGAGGAGAGGAGAGAGAGATAAAAGCCCTGGCAGCCGTGGCCCCCAGGGATGAGAGGAGAGTGAGAGGAGTAAGGGAGGGAGATCAGTGAGAAAGAGGAGGGAAGGGAAGGGGAGGAGAGAGAAGGTTACATATGAATCACCAATTTTCATGCATTGTGAATGAAAACATGTTCATATAATGGGATATTGCGAATGCTACGAGTGAAGTATCAATTACCATGCATTGTGAACACAAGTAGCCTGACCCGTCTACGACGGGTTACAGACCCGCTCTGTAAG
Organism: Dipteris shenzhenensis; assembly: GCF_047967505.1. Classification (NCBI taxonomy): domain Eukaryota; kingdom Viridiplantae; phylum Streptophyta; class Polypodiopsida; order Gleicheniales; family Dipteridaceae; genus Dipteris; species Dipteris shenzhenensis. The sequence continues at coordinate 22,379,871 of NC_141616.1, read as the reverse complement.
GTCTGAAGGTGCTAAAATGTCATTAGTTTCAATAAATAGAATATCAAATAAAGCCACAGTGTGGGTTGGTTGGGAGAGAGAGACAGAGGAGAGAGGGGAGGGACTAGAGAGAGAGAAAGTGAGGGAAGAGAGGGGATAGATAGGAGAGAGAAGGAGGAGCCTTGGCAACCGCAGCCTCCACACGTGAGAGAAGTGAGAGGAATGAGGGGAGGAAAGAGAGAGAGAAAGTGAGGGGAGGGAGGAGAAGGGGAGGAGAGGAGAGAGAGATAAAAGCCCTGGCAGCCGCGGCCCCCAGGGATGAGAGGAGACTGAGAGGAGTAAGGGAGGGAGATCAGTGAGAAAGAGGAGGGGAGGGGAGGGGAGGAGAGAGAGAGGACTCCTAGGGGCCACAGCCCTGAATTGGGAGAAGAGGGAAGGGAGTGAAGAGGACATAGAGAGAAAGAAGAGTGTGAGTGAGAGACAGGATATTGCGAATGCTACGAGTGAAGTATCAATTACCATGCATTGTGAACACAAGTAGCTTGACCCATCTACGACGGGTTACAGACCCACTCTGTAAGGTCTCAAGGTGCTAAAATGTCATTAGTTTCAATAAATAGAATATCAAATAAAGCCACAGAGTGGGTTGGTTGGGGGAGAGAGACAGACGAGAGAGGGGAGGGACTAGAGAGAGAGAAAGTGAGGGAAGAGAGGGGATAGATAGGAGAGAGAAGGAGAGGAACCTTGGCAACCGCGGCCTCCACACATGAGAGAAGTGAGAGGAATGAGGGGCGGAAAGAGAGAGAGAAAGTGAGGGAAGGGAGGAGAAGGGGAGGAGAGGAGAGAGAGATAAAAGCCCTGGCAGCCGCGGCCCCCAGGGATGAGAGGAGAGTGAGAGGAGTAAGGGAGGGAGATCAGTGAGAAAGAGGAGGGAAGGGAAGGGGAGGAGAGAGAAGGTTACATATGAATCACCAATTTTCATGCATTGTGAATGAAAACATGTTCATATAATGGGATATTGCGAATGCTACGAGTGAAGTATCAATTACCATGCATTGTGAACACAAGTAGCCTGACCCGTCTACGACGGGTTACAGACCCGCTCTGTAAGGTCTGAAGGTGCTAAAATGTCATTAGTTTCAATAAATAGAATATCAAATAAAGCCACAGTGTGGGTTGGTTGGGAGAGAGAGACAGAGGAGAGAGGGGAGGGACTAGAGAGAGAGAAAGTGAGGGAAGAGAGGGGATAGATAGGAGAGAGAAGGAGGAGCCTTGGCAACCGCAGCCTCCACACGTGAGAGAAGTGAGAGGAATGAGGGGAGGAAAGAGAGAGAGAAAGTGAGGGGAGGGACGAGAAGGGGAGGAGAGGAGAGAGAGATAAAAGCCCTGGCAGCCGCGGCCCCCAGAGATGAGAGGAGACTGAGAGGAGTAAGGGAGGGAGATCAGTGAGAAAGAGGAGGGAAGGGGAGGGGAGGAGAGAGAGAGGACTCCTAGGGGCCACAGCCCTGAATTGGGAGAAGAGGGAAGGGAGTGAAGAGGACATAGAGAGAAAGAAGAGTGTGAGTGAGAGAGATGTGAGAAAATATGCTAAGTAGAGAGAGAGTGTGTTATGCTCTAGCTGAGATAGCATGACCTCGGATAGATCGGTGGGCATTTTCTCTTAGATGACAAACTTTTGTAATAGTTAATGTGCGTAATTAAAATGGTCAAGAGAAGTAACTGCCAAGGTCCTAGGTGAGGGCGGAATGGCATTGACTAGATAGTTCTGAGTGCTAAGGCCTAGGTGCATCTAAATGTGCAATAATGCCAAGGGGCAAGTGGGTTTTAATGTGCCCCAAGAGAGGGGTAAAAAGGTGCACCAAGTGGAGAGGTCAAAATGCTGACATTTGGCAAGAAGAACTATCTAGGGGATTGAGGGTCTCATGGATAAGTATGATGGAAATTAATGAAGATGTATGTATGCACGTAATATGACGAATCTACTATCCTTGGGAATTTGGCTGGGTGGAACTATCGTATGCCATCGCCCGTGACTGGTATCCACGCTTGAAGTAGAGCTTCGCAAATTAGAGAAAGATGACTTAACATTTTGGTATCAGAGCTGAGGTTAAGGAAGAGTTCGACGGACAGTAGACAACCGGTGTGGGTGAGGTGCTGATCACCGTGAGGCGTAGAGTTCGACGGACAGTAGACGACCGGTGTGGGTGAGGTGCTGATCACCGTGAGGCTTTGCACGGTGGCTTTGGAAAAGAATCGATTTCACGCTCGATGAAGCAAGTGATCTGCGCCAGGAGAGGGTCAGATGTGATGCAGTGTTGGCGACTGGTTTTTTTTTTGACTTGAGATCGGGACAGTGAGCAGAATTGTGACGTGCCTGATTCAAATTGATGCCCACAACCCGTTGAATCGGTCTGTTCCGCTCCTCAAGTGTGGGCTGGTTGCAAGGCTTTAGCCTTGGTGACTAGACCGGCTATAGTTGGCGTTGTGGCCACAAGGCCTAGCCTTTGTAAGGCGGTTGGCTAGTTGTGGGCAAGCAGAGATGGGTCGTGGAAACACGAGCATGGAGCAGGATGGGCGACGCGACCTTCTAACGTGATTTTTCTGGAATCGCTATTCTCAGGAGATCATAACCGCGAAAGTCAGGAGCGCACGAACTCGGATCGCGTGGAGAATCTAGGGAGCATTTTTTCCTCTTTCGAAAAAGAAATTCTGAGTTGCAGTTAATTCGTTCTATACAGCAGGGATTGTCGTTTATCTTTTCTATATAAAAAACAACAAAAGGGGGAAATCCACCATTATATATTAAAAAAAAAAAAAAAACCACAACAAAGAAAAAAAAAAAAACCCCCCCCCATCTTCCACTGTGAACCTATGGAAGCAGAAGGACAGAATTCAAGAGTGAATCCTAGTGAGTCTAGAGTACAGTCTACACAACAGATGTCACATCAGGCAACACGTACTTTAATTGGGAGGATTTCGATATTAGAGGATGCTTTACAGCAGATTATGAACCAGCAGCTTCAAGTGAATGCTGGTCAAAATGAGATCAGGGAGATGGTGCAAGCCTTGTCGGCTAGACCGTCTAGGATTGATAAGGGCAAAGCTCCAGCAGAGCCAGAGCCCAGTATACATTCCTTAGAGCGCGCAAGGGTCAAAGTGCCTAATATCGCTAATTATAGACCGGAGAAGTACGCTGGTCGGATGACCGAGCGCAGCTCTGATGTGATCGAGGTTTGGTTGCACAAGTGGGAAGAAGCCTTCGCCATTTGTGAGATTAAATCCGATCTAAAGAAAATCCGCGAGGCCACACACCTGTTTATTAAGGCAGTGGACAGATGGTGGATAAAGCAACAGAAGGATCAAGTTGCTCCAACCACCTGGGAAGGGTTTAAAGCTGAGTTCAAGAAACACTTTCTCCCACCTGATGAAGAATCCCGAGCTTGGGATGCTTATAGAAATCTTCGTCAAGGAGCTTGTCAGTGGCAGAGTACACTGACAAATTCAGGGAATGTGTCATGAAGATAACAGACCCTCTCCCTATGTCGGTTCAGTTAAAGGACTATATCTATGGACTGAACGACAAGATCAAAATGGAAGTTCGGGCTAAATATGTGACTACACTAGATGAATCTATAGCAGTAGCCCTGAACTATGAGGATGCCAGAGGCAGATCTGGTGGATTTGTGCAGGCAGGGACTCAGTATGAGCATCTGAGAAAAGGGGGATTTCATAGGAAATGGGTTTAAAAGACAAGTGTCTCGCAGCCAAGTGGCCAAACCAAGCAGGTGAAGCCGGTTGAGGGACCAGTAAAGACAAGTACCACCGTTGGGGTGAAAAGGAAAATAACTCCAATGGCAGCCCGAGCTTGGTCAAAGTCCTCGTTGACCCCTGAACAAAAAGAGAAAGCTAGAAAAGAAGGATTGTGCTTCGGCTGCCTTCAGCGACATCAGTGGAAGGATTGTCCACTGAATAAGGACCGTCGCACGGCTAATATGATAATATCTGAATGCGACGTCAGGAGAGTCCCAGTGCGGAACATATGCAGATGCAACTGGCGGGACCTTCTCAGAGGTTAGTACCTTGTTTGTTATGTGTATCTGTTGCTAAGTTAGTGACGAGTGCACCTGATAACATCCTATCTAAGACCGCAACAACAGGGTATACAGCCTTTAATGATACGGAGTTAATTAAAATCAAAGGGCAAGTGGCTAGTCATGATGTCATTGTGTTGTTTGACTCGGCGTCAACTCACAATGTAATTAACTCCAAGCTCGTGAAGAGGCTGAAACTAAAGACAAGTCCATCTGACTATGCATATACAGTCAGGATGGCTGATGGAAGTTCAATTGAAGTATGGGACCAAAGGGTTACCCAGTTGAAGCTTCGGATTCAGGACTATGCTGAGAAGCTTGATTTTGAAATGACCAAGCTTGCTCATGCAGATATAGCCCTGGGAATGGCATGGCATTCTAGGAAGAATCCAGCCATTGATTGGAAAAAGCACGTATATCAATTCAAGATGAATGATGTGCTTTATGTCTTGCGAGGTGAAAAAGATATACCTCAGGGACCGTTGGTTTCCGTGATGGAAATCAGAAAGGCTCAAGTAGAGTTTTTGTACCTTTGCACAGCATCGGTAGAGTCGGTGGATGATTCTTCGACTAGCACTGATATTACGCAAAGTGGTGAGATGGCCAAGCTGGCTAATCTTATAACGGAGGAGTTCTCTGAATGTTTTAGGGATGAACTACCTTATGGGTTACCTCCAGAGCGGAAAGTTCAGCATAAGATTGAACTGATCTCGGGGGCAGAACCTGTAAATAGACCTCCCTATAGAATGAGTTTTGCTGAAGAGGCGGAGGTGCATCGACAACTGGAAGAATACCTCAAGTTGGGGCAGATTCAACCAAGTTTCTCACCTTTTGCTTCGCCAGTGATATTAAAGAAGAAAAAGGATGATACGTTTCGCCTCTGTATAGATTACAGAGCATTGAATAATATTACTACTAAGCACAGGTATCCGATGGCTCGGATTGATGATTTGCTAGATGCATTACATGGAGCCGTGATTTTCAGCAAGATAGATCTTAAGTGTGGCTACCATCAGATCCGGATTAGAGCCGAGGATGTGCATAAAACCGCTTTTAGAAGTAGGTTTGGTCACTATGAGTTTTTGGTAATGCCCTTCGGACTTACCAATGCTCCAGCGACCTTCGTCATGCTTATGAACGATTTACTACGTCCGTATATCGGAAAGTTCGTAGTACATTTTATTGACGATATTCTGATATTCAGTAAGAGTGTTACTGAACATCGTGAACACTTAAGAATAGTGTTCAGTACTTTGAGGAAAGCCAGTATTTATGTGAATAAAAAGAAAACTATACTGTGTATGGTTAGGCTTGAGTATTTAGGGTTCATAATTACTCCACAGGGGGTAGAAATGGATCTGAAGAAAGTGGCTGCAATACTAACTTGGCCAATCTCTCAGAGTCTGACCGCGTTGTTGCGATCATTCTTGGGATTTGTCCAGTTTTATAGAAGGCATATCAAAGGATATTCCGGAATAGTATCGCCATTGACTGATCTGACCTCAGATAAAGTACCTTTTATTTGGGGACAGAATCAACAAGAAAGTTTTAACACCATAAAACAAGCTGTGGTCTCAGGACCGGTGTTAAAAATAGTTGATCCCCAGAAACCGTTGTTCCTAGAAACTGATGCAAGTGGCATTGCGGTAGGAGCAGTCCTCCTTCAAGAGGGAAGGCCAGTAGCCTTCGAAAGCAAGAAGCTTTCTCCCTCTCAAAGGAATTGGCCAACTCATGAATTGGAGTTGTATGCTGTTATCCATGCTTTGAAAACATGGAGGCATTATTTGTATGGTTCAGAGTTTTATGTGGATGTGGATCATGATACTCTGAAACATTTTTGTAAACAACCTGACTTGAGGGGCTGCCAAGCTAGGTGGGCAGAGCTCATGTAGGAGTTTAATCTAACGATTCGGTACCGAAGAGGAAAAGACAATAAGTTAGCTGATGCGTTGTCTCGCATTATGCACAACCTGAGTTTCACGGTAATAGAGAGTGCTCTAATGACCTCGGGGGGGTCACTCATCATATGTAACCCTATCACGTGAGTTCAACAGAAGGATTTTTTTTATTTCTAAAATTTACAGAAATAAATATACATAAGGGACTATTTAAAATAGTTTTGGAAAAAATTTACAGATTTGTATAGAAAAGGGGTACATTTTATTAATGAAATTTTTTACAGATAAGGGACTTTAAATATAGGCCTTGAACGCACGTGATATAGAGGGTTTATACATAGTGACCCCCCCGAGCTAATGACCGAGATAAGAGAAACTCAAAAAGTGGACGAGTTTGTCCAAAGCTTATGGCCTAAGGCTCATGTGTTAAAACCCGAGGAAAGTGAAAAGGATGACCTGACATCCAGAAAAGGCCAAACTTATGCAAGATATACCATAAGGGATGGTGTGCTAGTTAGAAATGGCAAGGTTGTAGTACCTGGTCAGAATGATCTCAGGCAGAGAGTCATTCGACAATGCCATGATAGCCCGTGTGCGGGACATCCAGGTGTCGAGAAGACATATGATCTCGTGAAGCGAGATTTCTTTTGGCCAAAGATGAAAAAGCATATTCATGAATATGTGACACGGTGTTTCTCGTGTCAGGTAAGTAAGGCTGAGCGGGTGAAGCCACCCGGACTTTTACAGCCCTTGGAAATACCACTAAGTAAGTGGGAGAGCATTTCCATGGACTTTATTGTAGGGCTACCTGCAACACAAGGAGGGTATAATTCTATCCTTGTAGTGGTTGATCGTCTAACCAAGATGGCTCACTTCATTCCGACTAGAGAGTCTGTTAGTGCCCTGCAAGTGGCGGATTTGTTCATTAGATATATGTTTCGTCTGCATGGATTGCCTAGATCCATAGTGTCAGACCAAGATGTTAGATTTACCGGTCATTTTTGGACAGCCGTATTTGAGACACTAAGGACTGAGTTGGGAATGAGTAGTGGGGATCATCCTGAGACGGATGGTCAGACGGAGAGAGTCAACCAGACTTTAGAGGACATGCTGAGGGCATATGTGTCATTGAGGCAACATACATGGGACAAGTGGTTGCCATTGTTGGAGTTTGCCTACAATGATAGGAAACATTCCTCTACCGGGTCAGTCCATTTGAACTGAACTATGGTTATAGACCAGCCCATCCGACTATAGTTGGAGTACCTCAGAAATTGCCTAGTGCCGCGAACTTTGTAGTTTAGATGCGGGAGATGCTAGCATTTGCGAGAGCTAATATCCGCCAGGCTATGGATAGAGCCAAGGTGTATGCGGATGAAAATCGGTCTATAAGAGTATTTGAAGAAGGAGAAAAAGTTTTTCTCAGAATTCCTTCGCACTCGAAGTCGTTGACTTCAGGAGAGTGTGTTAAGTTATCACCTCGATACTGTGGGCCGTGGTTAATTCTAAAGAGAATAGGCAGTGTAGCCTATAAATTAGAATTGCCACAGGGGTGTAAGGTGCACCCGATTTTTCATGTTTCGCGCTTAAAGAAATTTTTGCATACAGGTGACTCACTAATCGAAGGTGTGGTTTTGTTTCAAGAGATAGAGGATATTGCAAGGCGCAAACCAACCAGAATCCTGGACCGAGGAACAATGCAGATACGAAATCGGAAGATACCCACGGTGTTGGTTGCATGGCATGGTCAGCCTCTATCAGAAGCTACCTGGGAATCTGTATACCAGTTACGGAGAGCGTTCCTAGATTTCATCATCGAGGACGCTGATGCTTGAAGAGGGAAGGAATGTTATGCTCTAGCTGAGATAGCATGACCTCGGATAGATCGGTGGGCATTTTCTCTTAGATGACCAACTTTTGTAATAGTTAATGTGCGTAATTAAAATGGTCAAGAGAAGTAACTGCCAAGGTCCTAGGTGAGGGCGGAATGGCATTGACTAGATAGTTCTGAGTGCTAAGGCCTAGGTGCATCTAAATGTGCAATAATGCCAAGGGGCAAGTGGGTTTTAATGTGCCCCAAGAGAGGGGTAAAAAGGTGCACCAAGTGGAGAGGCCAAAATGCTGACATTTGGCAAGGAGAACTATCTAGGGAATTGAGGGTCTCATGGATAAGTATGATGGAAATTAACGAAGATGTATGTATGCACGTAATATGATGAATCTACTATCCTTGGGAATTTGGCTGGGTGGAACTATCGTATGCCATCGCCCGTGACTGGTATCCACGCTTGAAGTAGAGCTTCGCAAATTAGAGAAAGATGACTTAACAGAGAGAGAGGAGAGGCAAGTTAGAGTAGAAGATATGCAAATAGAGAGAGAAGAGAGGTAAGAAGACGTGATGGAGAGGGGAAGGTACACGACTAGAGAGAGAGGAGAGATGAGAAGACTTGAGGGAGAGGGAAAGGTAAGCGACTGGAGAGAGAGGAGAGATGAGAAGACTTTAGGGAGAGGGGAAGGTATGCGACTAGAGAGAGAGGAGAGATGAGAAGACTTGAGGGAAAGGGATGGTATGCGACTAGAGAGAGGGAGATATGCGACTAGAGAGGGAGCTCCATTAGAGAGAGAGAGAGAGAGAGAGAGAGAGAGAGAGAGAGAGAGCACTACATAGAGAAGAGGAGTAGAAGGAGAAAGAGGTCGAATTCTTACAACTAAGAGTAGAAGATTAGGAGAATGACCCATGAGCAAGAATGACAAACAAGAGCCTATCACGAGCAAGAGCGACAAACAAAAGGGACTACGAGAAGAATGTCAAACACAAATCATACCAAGAAGATTGTTAACACTTCAAATTTCTCTAGAAGAATAAATTCAAAATTTCCTCTCTTTTTTAAAAATTCAAATTTATTCCCTCTTTTTTTAAAATTCAAATTTATTCGTGAGTGGGAGGAGTGGGCTAGTTTTTCTTAAATATACTCTTCTTTCCATTTATTCATTCTCATACTCTCCTCATTTCATTGAAGCAACCAAGATCGGAGTAGAAGAGCAAGGACAAGCAGAGCCTTACTTTTTTCACTTTTTCTAGGAGCCTTACTTTTTTCCACTTTTTCTAGGTACTTGCAATTCTTTTTCTTTACTCGCAATTCTATAATTATTCTTGTAATTCTTTTTCCTTACTTGCAATTCTTTTTCAATTAGTTTCTTATTTGAGTTTTTGAGTTGTATTTCAATTAATTTCTTATTGAAATTTGTGTTTGAAACATTAGGGGAGAATTGGGGTCTCAAAAGGGCCTCCAATTAGTGTTTCCTAATTTCAAGGGATTAGAGAGTGATTTGAGGTGTACCAATGAGAGTGCTAGAAGGTGTGGGGCAATGGTATGTTGAGGTGGAGGGTGGGCAGGCCTACAGAGAGCCCCTATTGGTTGCTCCCCTTACACTAGGGACCACCCAAACCATCCCCCTCCTCTTAACCCATGTTTGACCCTCGTACGAGGTGCACCTCCCCCACATGAGCCCAAAACTGCCTTCAATGGGATGGTAGGGCCTTTGTGGCAAATTTTTCTTCTCCCCTCCCTCTTTCTAGGACCTTTGACCCCCACAGTTTTGGTCTAGCCTGCCAAATCACTCAGATTTAAACCAAATCCCACGCATTTTCCCTCTCCCCCTCTTTCTCTGCTCCCTCCTGCTCTGGCCTGTTTGCTGCAGCTCCTCTCTCTCTCTCTCTCTCTCCCCTCTCCCTCTCATGTGCCTCTGTTGGAGCTGCTCTGTCCCTCTTCTTCTCCCTCTCCTGTGCCTCTATTGGAGCTGCTCTATCCCTCTTCTTCTCCCTCTCCTGTGCCTCTGTTGTTGTTACTCTGTCCCTCTCATGTGCCTCTGTTGCTGCTGCTCTGTCCCTCTCCTTCTCCCTCTTTTGTGCCTCTGTTGGAGCTGCATTGCCTTACGTAGGAGTCCCATTCTTGCTATTGCAACCTCTGCAAGCATGGTGAGGAGGAAGGCTACAAGACTACGCAATGCTGTGACCCTTGTGTCTTCCACAACACCAGAAATGCATTGGATGAGTGGATCCCTTGCACCTATAGCTTAAATGACTGGATAGTGATGAAAGGATCAGCCAAAGGTCCACATAAGCTTCCCAAGGGCAAGAGAGGTGACATCTTGCATGAGTGGAAGGGGCGCATCTTGAAGTTCAAGTTTGGGAAGAAAGGATGGCTCGCAAAAGTGCAACATGCTTACATGGGAAAAGATATGCGGCTTCCTCCTTCATTCAATCAATCTAGGATACCATCACACTGTGAGCCTTTCTATCTATGTACCTTTTTCACCTGTAAGTGTAATGAGTTCATTTGGAAATTTTGTGTTTGGTTTCTAAGAGCTCTTATTCATGGTGGCAAATGTCTTCCCTTCGGACCTTGAGGAGTGGGAACCAGTTGAATCATTCATAGGCAAGTTTACTACGATTCATGAGGATTTATGTAAGCAAATGCATGTCAGGGAGAAGTTGGCCTCCTTGCGAATGAAGAATGTGTATTGGTATAATGCAACATACATCACTCCAATGACATCATCAAGCTATGGCCATCTGCAAACCATTGCACCACCACAACTTCAAGACATGGATTGCAACAATGTGGACTTGAGGACATTACAATCGTACGTACAAGGACAAGATTGCAAAGGATGTGGGCATGGCCATGAAGTTTAATTTGGATCCAAATGGGCAAGGTTATCTTGGTTTATGCCTCTGCACATTTTTACTTTGTTATTTCAGGATATACATATGCATAGAACAAAAACTATGTGGTCCTGCAAGCATGTAGATGAGAATGCTCTTGAAGATTTACTTGGGATGAATTGGGGAACCAGGTCAGGTGACCAAAAGGGTGATGTGTTTCAGTGTCATGCATGTAAAGACAATGTGGTCATTAGATACCATTTGTCACGCCAAATGTTGTATTTAGCTTTTTAGTACAGGCGCTGGAAGAAAACAAATGGTCGGTGCCTTCCCCTAGACTCTAATGATGAAGACAATATGGGGGTAAGTTTGTCTATTGATGTTGAAGAGGGAGATGTCAAGAATGTGAATGTCCGCAATGGACTCTAAGGAATGTGCGAGAACAGCTATTGGTCATGGAAGATGGCATGTCAGATCCTTCTACTTTACCTTAAATGGTGGTAAGATCAGCCACCATGTGGAGAAGTGCATGCATAGTGCCGATTTCATTCCTCTTGCAACTTTGAAGATTGTTAACAATGTGTTTGACTAGTGTAGCATCTAATTTTTTGTCCATCAAATCCTAGTTATTGCTTCAAAAGATGATGGACAATTAAATTAAAATGTTATTTCTTTTAACTTTTTCTCCTTTCAGTTCATGGTGGTAAATGTTTTTCAAAAAATTTGGGGATTTTATGATTAATTTTAATTTTTAGGGTTTTGATATATATTAAGGGGTAAGAGCCCTTTTTACATCACATTCTCACTTTCACATTTAGAGAGCCATGGAAACTCTCGTCCTCAGAAGTTATTCCCTGCTATTTGCCATGGATTCAGCTAGAACTGTGTTCCATGACTTTATCTCACGAACTGCACTTGCAGTGCATTTGCAGATCGTGAGGAAGAGCTATTTTTAGTGTTTGATAGGACTTTAGATGTCCTAGGCAAATATCTGCAAGCCAAGGATGACTTCTCAGATCTCATCCTTTACATGCAAGATAATTTCTCAAATTTTGCCTATACACTTGACCACACTTCAAAGAGATGGGTTCCCATAGATTAAAAGTATTTTTTTGTAGATTAACCCAAGTTTGTAAAGCGCTTGGCCCGCTTTTGTGACAACCTTACAAATGAAGGGTTTGGGATAGTCGAAGTTCAAGACATCCTAGACGCAGGGATCACAGGAAATACAGGCACTAAATTCCTTTCATGGGAGATGACATTCATCTTCCTTCTCTAAGAAGGAAATTTAGAGGAAGAAGCCTCAGTCTAGCACCCCCTCTATTAGAACTGCTGATCTGGTCGTCCCTAGACTAGACTCGGACATCTACATGGAAGAGAGTCTTGACGATCCAATAGAGGAGATGGAAGCAGCTCAAGCATTGAGCCTACTTCAAGAGCCCCCAGTAGAGCAAGAATCTGCATCGGAGACCATTGACCCAGACTCAAATTATGGTCTTTGTCCCCCCTCATCATCGATGGAGAAGAGTACGTATTCCTCCATGACATAGAGATTCTTTTTGGACTATGAGAGGATGAGGCACTTGGAGTCCTATCGGGGTTCGATGTTGACACAAGTGTCAAAGATTCCGAGGTTTTATGTACTGAAGACCAGACAATGGAAGACTTTCTCTTGACAACACTGGCTTCAATGAGGGATGCAGACTAAGAGTGCTCTCAATGGAAGCAAGAATGGAAGAGGGAGGAGAGAGGGAGAGAGAGAAGCAGAGAGCCACACAAGTTTTGGTGGGTGAAGAACACCCTAATCTTCTTTTTCATTCATTTATATATGCATTTGAGTATTGTACATAACTGGGGTAAAGGCATAGTGACCTTTAACCCCCACAACCTCCCACTTAAAGGACAATGTGCCTTTAAGGGAGAACAACCAATGAGCATACTATCCAATGCCCATCAATACACAACAATACTCAAACTGCTGACTAGGTAGACTCTTTGTCATCATATCTGCAGGGTTATCATCTATATGAACCTTGAAAAGCTCTATGTGCTTGTCCTCAAGTACCTCCTTGATGAAATGGTACCCTCATGCTACCTGACCTCAATGTGTTTGGTCTTTGCATGAAAGACTAGATTTCGTGCTAGCTGAATAGCACTCATGGAATCACTATACAATGTCAATACACCTGTATGAATCCCCAAATATCCCACTAGCCAATTAAGCCTTATAGCCTCCTTGCAACCCTCTGTGGCTGAAACATACTCAGCCTCTGTGGTAGACAAAGCAATGCACTTCTGTGCGTGAGGCATCCACGACACTACACCACTTGCAAAGGTGAATACATAACCAGAAGTGGATCTCCTACTATCCACATCTCGGGGGGGTCACTCATCATATGTAACCCTATCACGTGAGTTCGACAGAAGGATATTTTTTATTCCTAAAATTTACAGAAATAAATATACATAAGGGACTATTTAAAATAGTTTTGGAAAAAACTTAGAGATTTGTATAGAACAGGGGTACATTTTATTAATGAAAAAATTTACAGATAAGGGATTTTACATATAGGCCTTGAACGCACGTGATATAGAGGGTTTATACATAGTGACCCCCCCGAGATCCACATGCCCTACATAGTCTGAATTTGTGTACCCAAGTACATGCATGTCTCCTTTACCAAAGCAGATGCACATCTCCTTGGTACCCTTCATGTACCTCATGATGCACTTAACTGCCTCCCAATACCTCTTTCCTGGATTAGCCATATACTGGCTAACAACTCCCACTGCAAATGCAATGCCTGGTCTAGTAGCTATCACGGCATACATAAGACTCCTAACCGCTGATGCATAAGGAACCTTGGCCATCATGGCCCTCTCCTCATCTGATTTGGGACTATCTGTATGACTCAGTTTCACATATGGAGGCAATGGAGTACTCACTGCAAACTATCCGTATGACTCAATTTCACATATGGAGGCAATGGAGTACTCACTACCTTCCCCCCCTCCATATTGAAACGTTGCAATACTTTTGTAACATAGTCCTTCTATGAAAGCCAAAGGAGTTTCCTACTCCGATCACGCGTGATGCGCATACCAAGAATATGACCTGCAAGTCCCAAATCCTTCATATCAAAGGCCTCATGCAACTTGGCCTTTAATGCATCTAGCTCATAAGTATTCTTGCTAGCCAATAGCATATCATCCACACATAGTGACAGGATTATCAGGCTATTATCCTTAGTCCTTTTAGTGTAGAGGCAGTGATCAATTTCACTCCTTCTAAAACCCTGGGACCGAATGAAAGCATCAAACTTCTGATACCATTCTCTAGGTGCTTGCTTAAGACCATAGAGACTCTTCTTTAGGTTGCAAACTAAATGCACTTTGCCCTTTTCTTCAAAGCCTTCCCGCTGCATCATGTAAATTTCCTCATGCAAATCCCCATGCAAGAAAGCTATCTTGACATCCATCTGCATAAGCTCCATATCCTCTGCTGCCACTAGTCCAACCATACATCTAAGTGCGATCATCTTCACAACCAAAGAGAATATCTCATCAAAGTCCACACCCTTCTCTTGCTTGAACCCTTTAGTGACCAAACGGGCCTTGTACCTAGGCACATCATCACCTGTGACCTTCATCTTATGCAATGCTTTCTTTCCATGTGGCAAAGAAACCAAGTCCCAAGTCTTATTCTTCATAAGTTAACTCATCTATGATTGCATAGTATACTCCCACTTGCGTTGATCCTCGTGCATTATAGCCTCTCTGTAGCAAGAAGGCTCCCTGTAATCAGTAAGCATCACATAGTCTACCCCTGGAACAAACCTATCAGATGGTCTAGACACTCTAGATGATCTTCTCAAGGGCATTTCAGCTTGCTGTCCCACCTACATATCAGCCACATTTTGCTCATCATTTCCACCAATAGATGATCCATCATCTACCCTTGATTGTATACCTCTGGGAGTACTTGGTGGTCCTATTTCTTGCACATTTGGTGCATGGACAGCTTGCTGTCTATCAACATATGCAAGTGGATTCACATCCTAGAAAGTGATTCTCCTCATTTCAACATCCCTCATGGGTTCCTTATGCATCTTCTTCTCATTGAAGCCTGCATTATGGCTGCATATGATCTTTGCTTCTGGATCCCAGAGATGATAGCCCATCTCTCCACTTTCACCATAACCCAGAAAGATGCATTTCCTAGACTTAGGATCTAGCTTCTTTCGAAGCTCTTTCGGCACATGTGCATATGACTCACACTCAAATATACACAAATGAGAGTAAGAGGGCTTCTTGCCACTCCATGCCTCTTTAGGAATACCACCATCCAAATTCTTACTAGGTGATCTATTGATCACATGCACTGCAGTCTTCATTGCCTTAGCCCAAAAACCACTAGAAAGACTTGCATTGGAAAGCATGCATTGCAACCTTTCTTGAATGGTACGATTCATCTTTTTTGCAACTAGATTTTGCTTTGGAGTACGAGGGCATGTGAGCTCCCTCTTAATCCCACGTCTATCATAGAAATGCTGAAAGTCATGAGAGAGATAATCTCCACCATTGTCAATCCGTAGGCATTTAAGCATTCTACTTGACTGATTCTCAACCAAGGCCAGCCATTTCTGAAATACCTGGAATACATCACTCTTCCGAGCTATAGCATAAGCCCACACTTTCCTAGTTGCATCATCAATGAATGTCACATAGTATTCAGCCCCGCCTAATGACCGTGTAGGCATGGGACCACATACGTCTGAATGCACCAAATCAAGCTTTTCAAACTCTTTCTTTCCTCGTCTTTTATGGGCTGATTTAGTCTGCTTCCCATAGAGACAGTGCTCACAAAATTCAAAATCAGAGAAACTCAAATGCGATACATAACCCAAACGGCATAAGAGTTTCATTCCATTCTGGCTCATGTGCCCCAACCTGCAATGCCACAAAGAAGTGCTTGGCTACTCGGTTATTGCAACAACATGATCAAATACCCTTGATACATGTAAGGGATACAAAGTCCCACACTTAGCACCCCTGGCCAAAAGCATAGAGCCCTTTTGAATTTTCCAACTCTGAAAGCGCTTCCCACGTGTCAATGTGCACTTTCCCATGTGGTAATATCACTTTTCTCACGTGGCAATGTTGTCCCCAAAATTTTATTCCAATAAAGTGTAGTTTTATAACAAGTGGCAATGCCTAGTTTATCATGTGGCAATGGCTAGCTTTCCCATGTCGCAATAGTAGGCTTTACCTTATGGGAAAATTGGAGAGCAATAGTGCCACATGAGAAATGAATATTGCCACATGAAAAATAAACCACCATATATGACATTGTGCATGTTCGGAATGGTCCCACCGCAAGTAAATCAAGTTACATTGTAAAGGTCGCCCTTTGTCAATGGAGTATATATGATCCAATGGCTATGGGGGGGTGCAAGTCTACGGCTGTCAGTCATGGTCCGTGTACTTATGAAACATGTGGCGATGACGGCGACTCAAATAAGATTCTCTTGGAACCATTATATCTCTCTAACATCTAATGGCTAGCAAGAAGCAATGATCACAAGCCCTTGGATGAGTAAAACGATCCCATGGTGTAGATTTAGTGTTGTACGCATGCCATTGATGTAGTTTTGGTCGTGTGGTTGTGCGCAACTTTAGGGGTGGACTTTAATTATGTTTGGCGACTCACGAGTACTTTGTAACTGTTAGATCTCCATGAGATCTAATGGCTATCAAATGGCGCTCATCGAGCACCCTTGGATGAGGGCTTTTATCCAACGAGCCAGAATTGGTATCTACCATGAGCCATTAGATGCTTGTTACCTCTGGGGAGTAACTTGGTGTAAAATTTCTATATCACATGCATTCCAGGCTTCTTTTATAAATCCCTATGTGCATTTCCTTAAATTCCCTCTGTAAAGTTTTCCAAATTTTATAAATCCCATAATGTAAATATTTTTTTTCATTGTGACAAATTTAAAAAGTCCTTATGTGAGAGATACATTGACGTTGGCGGTCACTTTGAAAGCAATATGAGGATCTCAAGACATGAGATATCTATATTATGTGCTTTATTTAAATCTACATACAAGAAAGAGAGGTCGCGTGTAGCTACAACGAGTAGCGCTCAACACAAGTTGAGGTCCAAAATCTACTCCTAGCGGTGCTAAAAGATTGAGAGAGGAAAAAAAAACCAAACTTGAATTTCGAATCACAAGCTAGGCGATGGCCGACAAAAACTTGGGCAAGTAGCAACCACTAATATAAAATGAGCAAGTTGGGTGAGTATCACCTGAGTGACTCAACTTCGCGAGAGCTCAAATCAAGTTGATGTATTATTTTTTTTCTTATGGGTCATTTCGATGTTTGGAGGTGTTCATATAGTTCTCTCTCTCTCTCTCTCTCTCTCTCTCTCTCTCTCTCTCTATCACACACACACACACACACACACACACACACACACACACACACACACACACACACACACACACACACATACACACACACACACACGTACACAAAATCTTAAATAATAGCATTAGAGTTTAACATAGAGTTTTACATCATGGATATGGCATAACATGCATCTTGGAGCTTGGCAATGGACTTCTTCTCATGCATCACTATCATGTTTATTCCATCTCTCTAACTACAATGTTTTTGTTTCGAATGGCCTCCACGGCATACTCCACTAGAAACAAGTGCCAATGTAGAGACAAGATGATGATTACTCTATTATAGTGAGCCGCCATGATGGATCTCTCTCTCTCTCTCTCTCTCTCTCTCTCTCTCTCTCTCTCTCTCTCTTGTTGCTCAAACACGTTCTAGTTATTACCCCAACTGAAGCACTCATTTGATAATGTCATCATGTATTTGCTAAAACTTATCTTCTGTTCCTAGGCCGCCACATGCTTTCAAGATGCAAGTAAAGGTGACTGCAATTGGAGATACTCCATCACCTTGCATCCTTTGTGTCATCAAAAAAATAGACATGTCCAACCCAAGGCTCCACTGACACAACAGAGCAAGGTCAAGTGTCAACAATCATCATAGGACAACCATGGGTACAAAGAGAAGATAGAGTCACATGGACATGCAAGGCGAGGGACCAATAGATATAGGAAAGCAATTTCAAGGTGTCTCAGTTTGAGCAAGCCAACCATCCATATTATATAAAATATAATCATTTATGCCCAATTTGAACAAGGCAACATTACCTTTCCCTAGTTGACTAACACTCTAGCAACCTATATATGCACAACTCTTCATCCATCAAATCAATCGATTAGCAGTTTAGAGAGGTGAAGTGGCTTGTCAAGTGCTTTAGTGATTCTGCAAGTGAACCATATATTCAACAACACATGTCAAGTACAGTACCATTTCCTTGCAAGCCCTATCTAACAATTTCAGCATGTACTATTGTTTGGACCTATGTTGCCAACATCTTTTAAGATGCAAATAATGACTGCATTTAGAGACACTTACGTTGCACCATTCAAGAGAGTTTATTGCTTCCTCACCATGCCTATGTTGTGCATATCATGTGATCGATGCAAAGACTATCAATGGAGGTCCAAAGCTTTGATCGGTGCTCAAAGGTAGGGAAGAGGATAAGGAACAAGAGATAGATGAGGTTCAAAGGGTGGAAGAGGGGGAGCAGAGAGCAAAGTAGAAACTCAACCCCTCCCACTATATACATATATGGTTGGCCAAAAAAGAGAGTGAAAATGAAACAAATATGAGCAAATACAATAAAGTGCATGAAAGCAAAGAGGGAGACATACCTTATCCATTCCATCATATCATAACGTCAACATCGTTTCCACAACATCCACCACATCGTATGTGGAATCTTATCATCAACTCCAAATGCATTTTTACCCTCTCAAAATACCCGTGGCATAAAGATCCACTACATTGGGGATATAGTCTTGCTCTCCCAATTAAAGCCACTCCATCCAAACATGTTTCCTCCGATCTATCCTTGCCTCTGCCGCTTACCGTGACTCCATCCCAACTTTTTTCACCCATCTACCTTCTCTACCTCTTGAAGATATGTGTCTATCCTCCCTCCATTAGAACATCAATTGCTCTCTAGTTCCTTCCATATTGCGAGTTTCTCTAGCTTGTATCATGCTTCTCAATTTTCTCTTGATTCTTGAGTCAGCTGCAAATGTATATCCTTGGTTTATGACTTTTCAGAAGTTAAGAAGCTCACGAGCATCATGGGCATCTACATCCCATGGCATTGGCAGGCTTGCAATCCACTACAGCCCACAACAGTAGCAGCAGTACAGTAGTAAAGGATAGCAAGTAGTAGTCTGGAGATAGGTGGACTCCAAAACCAATCGCAGGTTGCCACATGGCAGGTTAGGTCAGCCACATTAGCAAAAGTAGGCACTGTTAAAGAACATTTCGCATCAATCTGTGGCATCTGGAGGGCTAACTAGGTTGGCCCATTAGCAACCCACCAGTCCTCTCATTTTGGAAGTGCTGCCCTAAAATAATCCTAAAAAGACCATATTTGCCCTCTTTCTCCCATCCTTCGCTACATGTCAAGTTCTCCCATGATCTGACCTAGGGCCACTGACCTAGGGCCAAGCATATAAATGGATCAGCCTCCCCAATCTATGCTATTGCATCTATTAGTCTTTGCCCAACCATTGGGCCCTATATATGGTGCCATGGAAGGCTAGTTTCCAGCCCCACATCCAGCCTTAACTGTGGGCTCAGCCAACCATGATGCTGACAAGGGTGGCCTATGAGCTAGACAATCTGCTGCCCACATGGCAGCCTTGACAGCCAGGCCATGATGCCAACAAGGGTGGCCCATGTGGCTACCCTAAAACAATCCTAAAAAGGACATATGCTCGCTGCCCTTATGGTAGCCGATCTACTACCCACATGGTAGCCTTGATTTTTCCCTCTTTCTCCCATCCCTTGCTGCATGTCAACCTCTCCCATGATCTAATATGGGGGTTCACAAGTCAGAAGGTGGTCCCATTATCCCAACACATATTGCTGTTGGGGCCAAGCATGTAACTAGATCAGCCTAGCCACTCTATGTTGCTTCTTGTGTGGTCTTTGTCTAGCTATTGGGCACTTGTAGAATTTTTGGGTTACGGCTCAATGCTAGGGGTTACTCTATTAGAAAACTGAAATCCCACCGGAGGGAATCCTGTAGTCAAAGATGGATAAATTAGCCTAGGAATTACATGCAAAGTGTTTAACCATGGAATCAAGCTATATCAAGAGTGTGTACTTCCCAACCAAATCGGCTAGCCCCTACTAGCCCAATTAGGCCCGAGCCAACCTCCTTCATCCCTTTTCCTTTGCTCTATAGCTCCCATGCTATCCTTCTGGTCCTGCATTTGTCCAGGCCTGTTCCAGCCCTTAGATCCTGCTCCAACAACTCCGTATAGGCCCATACCCTGCCATACAGATCCTGCTCCAATAGCTCCGTATAGGCCCATATCCTACCATACTACTGCTAATGCCTATCCATACATTGTTGATGTTATCCTACCATCTGCAAATCAGTCACACGGCATTGTGCCACTTTCCCTTGCTTTCCTACTACTCCTCACAGCCAAATATGCCATGTGGTGTCCTGCCCACATGGCATTACGTTTGATACCCATGTGGTAGCCCCACTATTCTCTCTCTTATTGTTTGAATGGTGCCCACATGACAGCCACAATTAGATCGGCTCACCACTTGTGAGCCCCCATATTAGATCATGGGAGACGTTGCCATGCAATGAGCAAACAGAGAGAGAGGGAAGAACAAAGGCTCTATATGGGCAATAGACAAGCTGCCACGTGGGCAACAAGTACATGTCCTTTTCAAGATTATTTTAGGGCAGCCACATGGGCCACCCTTGCCAGCATCATGGGCTAACTATCAGCTCACAGTTATGCCTAGATGTGAGGCTAGATAGTGGAGTCTTTCTATACAAGGTCATTAGAGACAACCTAACTTCACCTAAGAAATTAGAGATTTCTCAAGGATCACTCCCCTCCATGGCCATATTTTCAAATGATTGCTTTCCTAGGTACTACTTTAAGAGACTGCTTGTACTCAATTGATCTAAATCCTTGATCAATACTCATATGCTGCTACATAATTGAACATAGATATCCAACAAATTTTAAAATAAAAAATCCATAGAATTGACATACATATTCATCAATTGACAATGCCTTGCCAACCAAAATACCTAGATATAGCAAATAGCTAAAAGTAACTGTGGAATCATCTCAGCTATCAAGGCATTAGTAATGCATGGTCTCTCAAAAATGCATTAAGCAAGAAGCTCATCTCTTCAAACAAGTGTGAGAACTTTGGATGAAGTCACCACTTTCTTGCTTGAGACGACCATAAATTTTTGTTGGCCCATTGTCATAAGGACCATGTTGAGCTTCTTAAGATCATCTATTCCTACCAACATGTTAACAACTGCTAGTTTAATACCTATAACACATTGAAGAAGACAATTTCCACCAAAAGTAGGAGAATTGAGAAACATAACCTAAAATATTACTTTGGGAAAGGTCTACATGGTTTAGGGTTCAAGAAGGAGTAGGGAATGCTTCCTTGGAACATGTTTTCTGAGAGTGATAGCATAACTAGAGTCTTGGGTTGAGCAAGCAAAGAAGGAATGTTCCTTAGGAATATCAAGCCTGCTAGTGAATTTGTTGATAGTGCGGTTCAAGAATTGCAAAGCCATGTGGTTTGCCAGGGTATTTGGATCTCCACCTATCAACATATTTTTCCAAGCTCAACATTACCATGGTCAATCCTTTATTGCCACGTTATACATCCCAAAATACATCTCTACATAACTAATACTTAAGAAAAGAAGACTGCATATACTACTTTGCATAGATCTATAGGATAGAGCAAGGAGACAGCATACTAAGACTGCATGTAACATTTTTGAATCCTCATTTGCAACACATGTATATTCTGCTAAAACCAAGTACATTGAATATCAAAACTCTCAACACATGAGATATATGCTTGCATACAATAGACATAGCTTTATACCAATCATTGTTTTCATATATGACATCATATCTTTTGAGAACATCGTACCATTCAAAAATCATATTTCCATCGAATTCCTCTAGGCTCTTCAAAATTTTCAGTCATGATAGTTATTGTTTCTAGAAGTATCCAGTTGTGGATAACACAGTAGTACATATTTTCTAGTCCCACCAACTATCATCTTCTCTTTCCACTATCCATTCTTGAGTCCCTGCATCCTCTCAAAGAAACCCAATTGGACCTTTTGGTGCTCTTCCTTCACATCCCTTACCACTGCTATTGTGAAACTCACAGTGATATATCCTCAGTCATTGCTAGTATAATATCTCCCTTCTCTAGCCAAGGAGGGACACAACCAAGCAATCCAGGTTCCAACAGTCTTGAACGGATTACATTATCTTTCATTTCATAAACTACCTGCTCACCATCATTACCCATATGCAAAAAGAAACACTTGTGCAAAATATTTTGAACAAGCTTAATGGCTGAATATATACTTGTATACTCCACCTTGTTCAAGATTCTCATGCCAGTTATTTTGTTTATTTTAATACTTTCTTGAATGAAGAAATTCCACAAAAGAAAATTTGGATATATATTCTTGATGTTCGTGAGACAAGAAATCCCTTATTTTACAAAGTTTGATATCAATAGTTGCATTCGTCCTTTCATTTTCAGGACTTATATGCACCATTACATAATTGCCCACATGCTATCTCTCTCCTTATAAAAACACCTTAGAATAATATACTACCTCATCGTGTATGTACAAACTTTCTAGACTACATGTGCTTGCATATTCAGCCTCCAACTCTAAGTGAACCTGGTATTTGTTGGAGACATCCTCGAATGATGTCATGACTAAAGGAGTGTAGAGAAGAAGAGGTTGTGGAGGTGCAGGCTTGAAGGAGCAACATGCAAGAAGAGTGAGGGCGAGGAGGAGGGATGAGGGAGGGAGGACCAGTAGTTGGAGAGGAGGATTTGAGAGGAGGAAAGGGGGGCAGACCAGTAGGTGTGGAGGGTGAGGAGGAGTAGGCATGGAGGAGGAAGGAGGGAGGAGGGAGGAGGGAGGAGCAGGAGGGAGGGGGGAGGAGGAACAGCAATGGAGGAGGAGGGAGTGGGAGTGCAGAAGGAGTAGGCATTGGGGAGGGAGGGAGGGGGACGGCAGAAGGAGCAGGCATGGAGGAGGGAGGGAGGGAGGTGGAGGAGGAGGAAGGGGGAGGAGGGAGTGAGGAGGGGGAGGGGAGGGGAGGGGAGGGGAGGGGGAGGAGGGAGGGAGGGAGGGGGAGGAGGAGGGAGGGGGAGGAGGGAGTGAGGAGGGGGAGTGAGGGAGGGGGAGGGAGGAGGGGGAGGGAGGGAGCGAGGAGAGAGGAGGAGGGAGGGAATTCAAAATTTGAATTTTTGAATTTTGAAAATTTTGGTTCCCACCTAGGAGTAAAAGCTAAGAGGTGGGGTCACTTGTGAGCTTAACCCACCTAGGTGAGGGGGGGTTAGGACTTTTTGGGACCTACCTTGGCCCTTTCATCAGGACTAATCCATTTCTTAATCCATTCCTTATGAGGCCCTTTTGAGACCCCAATCTCCCCTAATGTTTGAAAAGAGAGATAGATAGATAGATAGATAGATAGAGAGAGAGAGAGAGAGAGAGAGAGAGAGAGAGAGAGAGAGAGAGAGAGAGAGAAAGAAGGGAGGGAGAGAGAGAGAGAGAGAGAGAGAGAGAGAGAGAGAGAGAGAGAGAGAGAGAGAGAGAGAGGATGGGGAGAGAGAGAGAGAGAGAGGGAGAGAAAAAGAGAGAGAGATGGAGGAAGAGGGAAGAGGGGAGGAAGAGAAAGAGAGAGAGAGAGAGATTAAGGAAGAGAAGAGGGGAGGGAGGGAGAGAGAGAGATTAAGAGAAGAGGGGAGGGAGAGAAAGAGAAAGAGAGGAGAGAGGGAGGGAGAGAGGGAGATTAAGAGAGAGAAGAGGGGTGAAGGGAGAGAGCGAGAGAATGAAAACTCAAAGAGGAAAAGAGAGAGAATGAAAACTCCTGGCGGCCGTGGCCACTAGAGGGAGGGAGTTTGTTTTAGTAGGCATTACAATTCTTTTAAAGTAGTTTCTAATTTGATTTTTTGAGTTCTATTTCAATTAATTAGAGGAGAGAGGGAGAGATTAAGAGAGAGAAGAGGGGCTCCTGGCAGCTGTGGCTGCTAGAGGGAGAGAGTAGAGAGAGAGAGAGATAGGGAGATAAAGAATGAGAGAGAGAGAGAGAGAGCGAGAGAAGAGAGGGGCTCTTGAAATGAGAGAGAAGAGTAGGGAGGTAAAGAAAGAGAGAGAGAGGAGAAAGGGAGAGAGAGAGAGAGAGATTAAGAGAGAGGAGGGGCTCCTGGCAGTCGTGGCCGCCAAAGGGAGAGAGAGAGAGAGAGAGAGAGAGAGAGAGAGAATGAGAAATGAGAGAGATTTGTGATGCCAGCCCTGGTTACGAATGGCCTATAGCTTTAAAGTCTGCTTGTTTTCACAAATTTAATGCCATAGTAGGCACTTTCGAGGACATATTCTCTCTCTAATGGTGTAATAGTCAAGTGATGGAAATTTAATTCCATAGAGACTTATGTGTTTTCTAAAGTTGTAATAGACAAGAAATGGAACTACAGTTCCACAAAAACTTTTCAGTTCTCTAATGTAAAGTTGTAATAGACAAGAAATGGATCTACAGTTCCACAAAGACTTTTCAGTTCTCTAATGTAATAGAGAAGGGGTCAAAATATACTTCACTCTCTCTTACATAGACTCTATCTCTCTCTCTCTCTCTCTCTCTCTCTCTCTCTCTCTCTCTCTCTCTCTCTCCCAACCCTCCATATCGCTTTCTTTTTTACACTCTCTCCTCTCTCAAACTCCAACCTCCCTATCTCTCTCTCTCACTCTAGCTCTTTTTCCTACCACCCCCCCTTCCATCCTAGTCCTTCTCACTAACTTGTATTCTTCTATCCTAGTCCTTCCAAAAACGGTCTCTTCTTTCTTCCATCCTAGTGCTTCTCATTAACTTGTATTCTTCCATCCTAGTCCTTCCACAAACACTCTCTTCTTTCTTCCATCCTAGTCCATCTCTCTTTCTTTATCATCTCCCCACCCATGGATGTCCTTAGCATCGTCGAAGATGTGGAATCTAGAATTAACAGTTTCAAAGATGGATTGCTGACCAAGGAGCATAGAGAGAGGTTAGAATTCGACAAGGCTCTCCATTGACATGGATGGAGAGAGAGGAATTTGATGCACAGAGGCATGCAGAGAGGGAGGAGACTCTCAAGATAGCAGAGAGTGAAAGACTTTTAAGACATATTATAAAAGCATAACAAGATCTCTTAGACTTTTTAAGTAACCTTTGTTATCATAGCTCTCATCATGGGCAATTTGATGTGGACATTGAGAGAACAATAAGAGCCTCATAGAG
Source organism: Dipteris shenzhenensis (assembly GCF_047967505.1). Classification (NCBI taxonomy): domain Eukaryota; kingdom Viridiplantae; phylum Streptophyta; class Polypodiopsida; order Gleicheniales; family Dipteridaceae; genus Dipteris; species Dipteris shenzhenensis. The sequence continues at coordinate 22,354,739 of NC_141616.1, read as the reverse complement.
AAATTATAAAGAAACAATCTGTGACCGCTTGAATTTCTTCCTTGTATGTAATTATGTTGAGGATACAGATGTAGAGGCAGTGGAAGATTGGGGTATTGAGAGAAGATAAGAGAGACCAATGATGAGATGTTCTAGACTTTGTGTAGTGGAAGATTGGGTTATTGAGAAGCTAAGAGAGACCAATGATAAGATCTTCTAGACTTTGGGTTATTGAGAAGATAAGAGAGACCAAGACGAGATCTTCTAGGGCTGAGCTAATGTAAGGTGTTTTTTGACACCGTATGGGTTTGAGTTATATGATCTACTTCTCGTACAAATGTGATGTGTCCTTTTTTAAATGTACTCTAGTTTTAATAGCATGTCACATCATTTGATTTTTTAAAATCTTACTTTTTGTCTCTTTTAACAATGTGATGTCCTCTTTTTTTAATGTACTCTAGTTTTAATAACATGTCACATCATTTTTATAATTTTATTTTTTAAAATCTTCCTTTTTGACTAATGTTTTGTTTTTCTCTTTTGTCAAATTTTGTAGATTTAGACTCTATCGTTTGAGATCTTTCCAATGATATGTCACATGAGGGGGTTTTAACAAAATATGATAAAGGTTCACCACACTCCATTGTTTCTTATGCGAATTGGGATTTTCCCATTTTCTCTAATATTGACTTAAATGTACATATGTATATCCCATTGCCAATGTCAATTAAGTTATCACCATTCCAGGGAACTCGCATATTCTTTGTCATCTTTAGTACTGTAGTGTGACCCCAAATTCTTGAGTGGTATAAGGTAGCATTTATAATGTCCTCTTGTCTTGCCTTTGGAAGCACTAGCAAGACTTGCCTAAAGTACCCCCCCAACAACATCACCTTTCCACCAAAAAATTGTTGATTTGACACGATATCTCACAACGTTCTATCCAAAGCCTCAAAAGCAAATCGATGAGTCATGGGTGCCTCATCCCATATTATCAGATTAGCCATATCAAAAACATCTACGAGGTGACTATTTACCTTAATATAGGAGCTACTAGTACCATCTAGGTCCAACGGTATCTTAAATCGTGAGTGTACAGTGCATCCATTAGCTAGTAATGATTCAATCCTAGAAGATGCATATGCCAGAGCGATGTGTTCCTATCCAAGAGTAAGAAATTGTAGAGGAAGGTCTTTTGTAGATCCTCCTGGACCATCAAGAAAAAATACCTCACCACCGTCTGCATAGACTCTTACCAAAATTCGATCGAAGGTAGCATGCTAGCAAGGATTCAAGGTACTTTCCATCCACTACCTATTTTGTGCTTCTTTTGTAGCATCAAACATTCTTTCTTCTTGCAAAAATCCATTTATAATGTTTGACAAAGATGATCTGTCAACAGTAGGCATTCTATCAAACTTTGATAACCTTCCCCCATGATGTTGAAGAATGTGTTCCAAGTGTAGCACAGCCTTCTTTCTTGCCAAGGAACGATGACCAATCAAATTCCCCATAAGTTTGACTCCAATGCATGGAAAAAATTAACTAAAAGCTCATATAAAAATCTTTCCCACAAAACACCAAGAGATATTGGCTCACAAAAAACCAAAATTGTGATGAATATGTGTCTCAATTGGGGAGTAATTCAAAGAAATTTTGATAGAACCCGACCTCTTGCATACACATGAACCATTCATCATGACTTTCTAATAAACCCCTAACTATGCATACTGGCTTGAAAGTAGGATAGAATTGCCTATCAAAAGTACGAAGGTCATCAAAAGACTTGCAGCCCATGCACAGATTAAGAAACATACACATGTAGTAGCTCATGGAGAAATATTGTACATTCAGCCAATGGTATTGTCCCTCTTTCTTCTAATCCATTGCTTTCTTCTAACATTGTACATTTAAACAATGGTATTGTCCCTCTTTCTTCTAACCCACCACTTACTGGTCTTGTTATAGACCAACTCACATGGCAAGTAACTGTATAGCAATTACTTGCATCATGTTGCAATTGATTGTAAGTGAACCATTCTATGAGAGTAGTTCTTTGACTTTGTTCTCAATCCACTACCTTTTGCAAATCATGATCATCTTGAAATATGATGTTATTGCACATTGGAAGATTGACTTGCAACCTTTGCATGTCTAGCTTTCCATCATGCATGGCATACTCATAAATTTTTGCCAACATGCTTTTGATGCTAACACGTAACATGCATCCTAGTTACTATTGATCTCATCAACGCCAGCATTGATTGGGTTGTGCAATTGCCCTTGTCCTTCTGCATGATTTAGTTGCATCTTGGTTGTTGCCCTATCATGATCCTTGTATACATACTTGTATAAATAGTGAACTGCAATAATAGTGGATCAACTTTCCACATTGACATGTTCCTTGTACTTCACGGAGTAAAGGGCACAATCCAATGATTATTTACTCTACCCCCTTTCACTCGTATCTTTCTACCATCATTGTGGTGCATGTAAATAGGATACCCATCATTGCCAACAACCATAGTAGACTAAGAGAATGCACGTTGATAATGATGAATGCATTTGCCTTCAACCATGCAATATGTAGAGACATTCATTGTAGCACATGGACCATGGACATTGCATTGTCCAATAATCTCATGCAACTCTGGAAACAATGTTTAATCTGGTTACTTTGCACATACCAATAGATCATAGTGACCGATGTTCGGAGGTTTGAAGGCACCTTCTAAAACTAACAATATATGTGAGTGCGACAGACCTCTCTTTTGAAACTCAATCACACATAAGCCTCCAGCTACCTTCCCAAACAAATTATCTTTTATATTAATCGATTGCATCATCTCCTTATGCTTTTCATAAAATATGCGTGTTGCTAAATCTAGCCAATCTTGTGTAGTTTGTCTTGGAAACAACCCTTCAGTTTTTGTCCATTTCGGATTGCAGGTGAATGTGATAAATAGATTTGGTTTTCCCTTTTTCCTCACAATATCCATTGCATCCTAGTAGAGCTGACACATATATCAAAGCCCTCCTGTAAAAGAAGATGGAATCACAACTCTACACCTTGTAGCATTTCGCAGTATAGTGTGTGCCCCATCACCTACATTTACCATGTCCATCAATCCTTGATAGACTTCTGCAGAGTCTTGATTGTTGTGTATCGATACCATCCTAGACTCTTCTATGCTACTATATGCATCAACAATGTATTGATGCAATAATGTCCCCCCATGTAGAAGACATGCATTTGTATCAGATCTCACTTGCAAATGGTATGCATAATATTCTCTCTAGGTGAGACATCTTTTTTCATGTATCTCATACAGTGGTAGTATGTGATTAGGAACATCACTATACAGGATACATAGATGCCAGTCATCTTCCCCTTGAGGAAACAAAAGAATATACATGAATGGCATGTATGATCGATGCAAATTAGATATTCTAGTTACAACCCCATCATGGCTTGAAATCCGAATGTCTCAGTGCCCAACATCGAAGTCATCCCCTTGTCTTAGCATGATGGTAGCAACCTCGCTAGCCATAGGAGCCAAGTGTTTCCTTGAGGCTGAGCAACTCTTACAAATTACCATCCTCAAGTTTGCATGTGGACTTGTTCTCAGCACACTTGTCCTATAGCTATCAATGCACGGGCATATGGATTGCACTCATGCATCATCCTTTGTAGCAACTCCAAAATGCTTAGACATCCCATTCAGATGGTGTTGTAGTTCATGATCTGTATCATATACATCCAATTGTGTAAAACCTTTGTAAAACAAGACATCTCTTGCTAGCCTCATCAGGCAACAAATTCCCAACCAAGTAATACACACTATCGTGACACATATGCCCTAATGTGCTTCTTAAATAGTTTGTTGTTAGCATAATTTCCATGCAGAAGAACTTTCAAAATATCAGGCCATTCTTCTAATGTCAATGACACACAACAAACTTTGCAACAATGCTTCCCGATGCATATTTAATCGTGTCCCTTGTTTCCACAGTTGAGCATGGCAAAGACTACATGTATGATTCATGGATCCAAGTGAATGAATAGCAGGAGCGCTATAAAGATGGGTTCTCTACATCATCCTTTACTAGAAATTGATGCAAGATTGAGAGGCTTCCCCTACACCTAAAACCACATCCCTATTGCCAACAATGGGTTTCTTCCACAATCATATTGATGCACATTGAATGGAACATCAAGGAGGGATGTATATTCTCCTAATACCAAACTCGGGGGGTTCACTATGTATAAACCCTCAATATCACGTGCGTTCAAGGCCTATTTGTAAAATCCCTTATTTGTAATTTTTCCATTAATAAAATGTACCCTTTTTCTATACAAATCTGTAAATTTTTTCCAAATTCATTGTAAAAACTGCCTTATGTATATTAATTTCTGTAAATTTTAAATATTAAAAATATCCTTCTGTTGAACTCACCTGATAGGGTTACATATGATGAATGACCCCCCCGAGATACCAAAATAAAAGAATCCCCTCTTGCATGTAGCTGCTCTCTGATGCTAATAATTGTAGTGACCATAATATTCTGTTCTCGACTATTGTGTTTTTGCACTATTCTAACACCTTGGTTTATGGATTTTTTTCTTTGTCTGGAAACTCTATGATGTGTCTTGTGTGCTGAATGCAATAGATTTCTTGTACTAAGGCTCCCTAAATTTTCATGCATTGCATGCTAGATCACTATGTCCATGACTCTAATTCCATTGTCTACATTGGCCAACTTCTACACTCATAGATTCCTCAGTTATGGGTGGTAGCAAGCTAAGGGTGTCCACTTTTTGTTCACTCCCCAATCCTAAGGAGGTGGAAAAACAAGCTTTTTAGCACACAAAAATGCAAATCTCACCTACTTCCCTATGGATCTAGTCTTTGAAGTCTTCTGACACAACATCACACTTGCTATTGTGCACACAATCGTATAGTCTGATCGAAAATTCGATGCACACACAAAAAATTTCTTTGTGTCACACGGCATGGTTCCAGGGTGGTCACACGTTTGTCACGAACAAAGAGTGTCATATAAAATTCTAAATTTCTCACTCATTTTAGATTAAATGTTATTGAAACTTTGTAAGTGGTCTCTTTGCATTATGTAGAGCTTAACTTGATTTATTGGTAATTTTTGAATGATTTATCTAATTATAAATAATTATTTATAATAAATAAAGTCATAAAATACATGCATTTTAGTAGCACACCACATTTTTTTAGTATTTTGAATAATTAAGCAAATCCAATTCGGTGGAAGGTTAGTAGGCACATAAGGGTGTGTGGTTGAATCATCAAATCCCAAATCCAACGGTTAGATTTAGGAAGATTGAAGTTTAATTTTTACTTTTACTCCTTAGAGGATCAACAAAGAATATTAAAAATAAATCTAGTAATTCTCAAACATAACCAAACATATCAAAAATGTCAATATTTTTAGTCCTCTGCATGATGAATAAGAGGAAAAAATTTTGGTTAAATTTGAGTAAGGGAAATGTACGATATGGCGAGGATATGGCCTCCAACAGTTAAATCTCCCTTTTGTGGGGGAAAAAGGGCCACCCAAGCCTAATACCAAGACAAGGTAGGCTTGGTATTAGGCTTGGTGAGGTACGCTAGGAGCATCACCGAACCTAGTGGCAAGCCTTTGGAGTCTGCATGCTGCCCATGTGGAAGGCTGAGTCATCAAAACCATGCCACGTTGTTAGACCACGTGGTGCCATCTCATCAAGCAGATGTGACATCACTCCTTGCCATGTCACCTTACATTGCCACACGTGCTGCCGCATGTGCCACCTCATCATTCCACATCATCAGCCATTTATGTGATCACACAATGCCACCTTGGCATACCTCCTCTCCTGGCCACGTCACCAATCCCTCCACCTCAATTTGCCATGTCATCTACCACCTCATGAATGCCAACTCATCATGCCACATCATGCCCAGTACCACATCATGACCATGCAGGAAGAGACTATATTACCACATCATGACCATGCATGGTGCCACATCAGCCAGATGTATACACATGACGATGTGCGATGCATACAATACCTCGATCGAGGTACATATGATGGGTGAGGCATACAATACCTCGTTCGAGGTATGTGACCGAGGACACATAGAGATACCTCGATCGAGGTTCATACATACATGCATGCGCAATGCACTAAATACCTTGATCGAGGTATAAGGTCTGATCGCGGCTCTGGGCATAGCAGACCTCTCCACCAAAACTAAGCCAATTAGTATCAATCTTAGCACCTCTCCACCAATAATAATGAAGAGCAATCTAAGAGCAATCTAGTGGATGAGTTGAGGCTCTCTATAAGACACCACGTTTTGGTTCATTTCACCCATTCTTAGCCATTCTTGCCTCCTCATCACTTTGTCACACCTTCCATCCTACTTTCATTGAGAATGGGTTCTCAAAGCCGTAGAGCTAGTAGACGTGAAAGATGTAGGAACCCCCCCCCAAATCTCATTGACGAGGAGCGCAAGCGGAAGGCTCGTGAGCGCAAGAGAGCCTCTAGAGCTCGAGCTCACGCTGCCACCACTGATCCACCTCCAGCTCTACCTCTACATCCCACCTCCACCCCCACCCCCACCTCCATTGTCCCCCCATGCTCATCCGCTCCCCTACCTCTAGCCTCCGCCCTTCCCCTAGCCACCTACATTTTGGCCTCCACCTCTACCTCTTCCCCCTCCACCCTCCCCCCTCCCCCTCCCCCCGCTCCGCTTGGCGCCTCCCTTCCCCCGTCCACCCTACCATCTCCCATTGATCCCGTTGCCCCACCTTGCAGCAGCAGTGTTGCTTCACGACGTGACTTGCCGAAGTCCACTATCCGTCGTCGTACTAGCAAGATTGTGCAGTCTTTTTTTTGTGACCTCACGCCAGCTTCGCAGTCTTCTCTTCTTACGTCCCTGATTGATCACCCTGACTTGGTAGAGTGTAGGAGGCTTGCTGGTCTTGGTGCACGTAGAGATAGGGTTGTATCTAGCGAGGTCCTTACAGTGTTCGACGTTCCTATGCTTCTATTAAGCATAGGAACTCCAGTGATGCCTTGGCAACACGTCGTGCTATTGTGGCTGCCATTAGTAGACCTCATATGATAGGCCATGTGCGTACCGCTTCACGTCTTCTTCAGATTGCACCGCGCACATTGCGAGCAGGCATCATTAGGAGGCAGAGTCTAGAGGATAGTGAGACTGATGCTCTTTGGGCTTCGAGTGGTCGTGCACCTCGCAGCGATCGATTGTTGGATGATTCCACTAGGTCCTTCATACAACAGTTTTGGGAGGAGCATTGCAGAGCATCCCCGGTGTTCAAGAAGGCATTGCGGAAGAGGGTGTCACGCGGTGTGTACATTGAGCATGGTGCATGTTTTTTGGAGTGTACCCAGACTGAGTTGTACACTCAGTTTGTAGAGGCGCACCCGGAGTTCAAGATTGGGCAGAGGTCATTTGAGCGATGCAGGCCATGGTTTGTGCGATGCTCTCAGGAGCGTGACACATGCTGTTGTCGCTACCATGTGGATTTTGGATTGATGTATGACGTATTCCGTTCCCTTGATGGTCATAGGGGAGTGGTTCCTACTAGCCCTCACGACTTCATTCATTCCATATTGTGTACACGAGATGGTGATGCTTTATTCCACTCCCTTGATTGTGTGGAAGGCACGTGTACTTTGTGTGGTGACTTTGCCAGAGTGCCATGAGTTGCACTAGATACTTGTGATGTGCAGATGGTTCGTTGGCAGCAGTATGAGTACTGTACCTTCAGTCGAGGAGGTTGCAGCTTGTGCGGAAGGAGACACCACGTGTTGTATTCATTGACTATTTTCGAGGGAAGCTGTACCGCTACATACGCCACTCGCACACTGCGAAATGGGAGGATCATCAGTTTCGTGCATGTTTGAGGACATTTCCTATAGGGGTGGTTGTCTCAGTGGTGGACTTTGCGGAGAATTACACCTTTGCACCACAGCATGAGATCCAATCGGAGTATTATTTCTCCGAACAGGTGACGTGTGATTGAGTATTGATTTTTTCCCCGCCTCATTTTATTGAATTATTTCAATAGTCATATTTTTTTTCAATGCCATATTGCAGGTTGCTATATTTGTGCACATTAGCTATCGTCATGCACAGGCTCATGTGGATGGCATTGATAGCACCATGGACTCACGCATCATTGTGCGAGAGTATCACTTCTACATTAGTGATGATCGATCGCATGATGCCCATTTTGTGCAGCATTGCTTCACTTTGCATGATAGTTTCTTGAGGGATCATGGTGTCACATGGCAGCGGCGCTGGATCTGGTCAGACGGTTGCGGTGTTCAAATCCGCTAGACAGTTTTATTGGTTCTGCAGATGGCACCGTGAGACAGGCATTCCGATCACATGGAGCTACTTCGAGACAGGGCACGGTAAGGGAGAGCACAATGGTGCAGGTGCTGCTTGCGTGAAGCGTGCTTTGCGTCGATACCAGTTGCGTCACCATGCCGATCGCTTCAAGGATGCACATGATGTGGTGCGGTGGTGCAGCCAGCACTTATCCACTAGTGCTACGTCCTCGTTTCAGTCGCGTGACGATAGGGTGGTGGGCCGGTATTTTTGGTGTGTGGACATTGGGAGTCTTGATCGGTCGAGGCCTTTTGATTGTCGTTCTATGCCTGGCACTCTTGATTTCCATTCCATCAGGAGCGTAGGTGAGTCTTACCCCGCGATCTTTTCTCGACGGTTTGCATGTTTTTGCTCTGCATGCATTGATGATGATTGGGGAGGGTGCTCCATGATACCATGGGCCGATCCATGGGTACGGCGAGTGCTTTCTCCCTTCCAGCCTTGGGAGGAGATACATGATGATCAGGATGCGGGATTCAGTTCCTCTAGAGATTATGACTAGCTTACAGATATTTTGCGTATTGGTGATATCTTCGCGGTTATTGCTTCGGAGGGCAATGAGGAGGGTGTGGATTATTACTTGTTGCGATGCTCTATGCTGAAGAGTGTGCTGAATGAGGATACAGTGGATGGGCATGGGATGCACTTCAATGCTCATAGCATGATCGTCGGTGGCCACTATTTTCAACAGATACAGAGGTGTGGTCGCTATATTGAGTTCCAGGAGTACATGGCGGATCGGGAGGCATAATGTATTCTCATCTTGTTGTTGGGATCAAGATTACTTTGAGTCTTGTTCGCACTCGCAAGGCGACGTCCACTCCACGATGGCGCCTTGCAGTGGCGGATCACGAGAGCATACTTGCAACTATTGGCATGAGAGCTGATCCTGAGGAGTAGCACATTACATATCATATTTTTTGGGATCATCAGTTGATCAGATTGATTTTTATTGGGTATCACTAGTTGATTACACTTTTTTGTATTCGATATGTATAGGCTCACTGTGTGACCGTACCCATTGTAATTTTCATGGACTCATATTTTGTATTTCACTATGATGGCTGTATACACGTTCATACACATCATTGTATTAGATTCTATTTTTAACATGATGTCCGATGTCTTCTCAATGGGATTTGTTGTGTTTGTAATACAAAAAATTGTATATTAGTAGTAATGTTGTAATTTGTTTTGTGCATTAGGACATTTTAAAAACGTGACTAAGAAAATTCGCGCACGTAGTAACGAAATACGTGTGTGGACTTGCTTGTTGGGGATGAAACTTCGCACGACTCTTAGGCCACCCTAGACATACATCCACGCGAGATTTGGTCTGAATTGATTTGGTGTGCGCCACGTGGAAGGTACAATGCGTACATTTTTACAATCCCTACTAGCACTCGTGACTACGTATGAGCTATGGCGCATGTACTAACGAAATGCGCGTGTGGACTTATCTGTTGGGAATGAAACTTCGCACGACTCTTAGGCCACCCTAGACATACATCCACGCAAGATTTGGTCTCCAACTTATTTGGTATGCGCCACGTGGAAGGTATAATGCGTACATTTTTACAATCCCTACTAGCACGACTACGTGTGAGAAATGGCGCACGTACTAACCAAATATGCATGTGGACTTATCTGTTGGAGATTAAACTTTGCACGGCTCTTAGGTTACCGTAGACGTACATCCACGCAAGATTTGGTGCCCAACTGATTTGGTATGCGCCACGTGGAAGGTACAATGCGTACATTTTTACAATCCCTACTAGCACGACTACGTATGAGCTATGGCGCATGTACTAACGAAATACGCGTGTGGACTTATCTGTTGGAAATGAAACTTCGCACGACTCTTAGGCTACCGTAGACGTACATCCACGCAAGATTTGGTGCCCAACTAATTTGGTATGCGCCACATGGAAGGACAGTTGCGTACATTTTTACAATCCCTACTAGCACTCATGACTACGTATGAAAAATGGCGCACGTACTAATGAAATACGCATGTGGACTTATCTGTTGGGGACGAAACTTCACACGCCTCTTAAGCTACCCTAGACGTACATCCACGCAAGATTTGGTCTCCAACTGATTTGGTATGCGCCACGTGGAAGGACATATGCATACATTTTTACAATTTCTACTAGCACGACTAAACCCTAAACCCTAAACCCTGGACCCTAAATCCTAAACCCTGTTGGGCACGAAAATTCACACGCCTCTTAGGCTACCCTAGACGTACATCCACGCAAGATTTGGTCTCCAACTGATTTGGTATGCGCCACGTGGAAGGACAAATGCATACATTTTTACAATTTCTACTAGCACGACTAAACCCTAAACCCTAAACCCTGGACCCTAAATCCTAAACCCTGTTGGGCATGAAACTTCACACGCCTCTTAGGCTACCCTAGACGTACATCCACGCAAGATTTGGTCTCCAACTGATTTTGTTTGCGCCATGTAGAAGCAATCCCTACTAGCACGGCTAAACCCTAAACCCTAAACCCTAAACCCTGGACCCTAAATCCTAAACCCTGTTGGGGACCAAACTTCACACGCCTCTTAGGCTACCCTAGACGTACATCGACGCAAGATTTGGTCTCCAACTGATTTGGTTTGCGCCACGTAGAAGCAATCCCTACTAGCACGGCTAAACCCTAAACCCTAAACCCTGGACCCTAAATCCTAAACCCTGTTGGGGACCAAACTTCACACGCCTCTTAGGCTACCCTTGACGTACATCCACGTAAGATTTGGTCTCCAACTGATTTGGTTTGCGCCACGTAGAAGCAATCCCTACTAGCACGACTAAACCCTAAACCCTAAACCCTAAACCCTGGACCCTAAATCCTAAACCCTGTTGGGGACGAAACTTCACACGCCTCTTAGGCTACTCTAGACGTACATCCACGCAAGATTTGGTCTCCAACTGATTTGGTTTGCGCCACGTAGAAGCAATCCCTACTAGCACGGCTAAACCCTAAACCCTAAACCCTAAACCTTGGACCCTAAATCCTAAACCCTGTTGGGGACGAAACTTCACACGCCTCTTAGGCTACCCTAGACATACATCCACGCAAGATTTGGTCTCCAATTGATTTGGTTTGCGCCACGTAGAAGCAATCCCTACTAGCACGGCTAAACCCTAAACCCTAAACCCTAAACCCTGGACCCTAAATCCTAAACCCTGTTGGGGACGAAACTTCACACGCCTCTTAGGCTACCCTTGACGTACATCCACGCAAGATTTGGTCTCCAACTGATTTGGTTTGCGCGACGTAGAAGCAATCCCTACTAGCACGACTACACGACGTTAGCGTACCACCAAAGTCAAAAGAAAATAGTAAAATTAAATTGTGGCCTAACATGTCACACCTTCCTTGTACTCCCATACATGAGTGGAGTCTAAAAGGGAGAAGTGGGATTGTTAATATGTGTATATTTTTTTGGTGCATAGCCTGTGCAACAACCCTTTCTTTTTACATAAACCAAATACCAACACTTTTCCTTATACCAACCGCCAATCCTTTCTCTTGTACATGAACCACTAAATGCAAAAGAAAATAGTGAAATAAAATGGTGGGCTAGCATGCTACACCTTCCTTGTATTCCCGTATACATGCATTAATTGCCAATTGTGTTGATTTCTCTTCTTTATGTTCATTATCTTTTATACATGCATAATAATTAGATTGGTGCATTGGCAAATGTCATATTAAGGAAATTGAAATAGTCCTTAGAAACTTGGAAGGCATATGCGATTGTGATTTGGAAGGCACATGTGATTGTGGTTCGAATATGACAAATAATTAGGTCTTGTTTTCTTTGATCACCAATTAGCACAAGTATTGTTAACAATAAGAGACAAATTAAACACTGAGTCATTATAAATAACAGCAAAATCATGCAAAGGACAAGTCTAACTCCATTTTTGAAAAAAATCCCCAAAAAATTTATATTTTTTAAAAATTGTAGGGACAAAATATACGCTTCATGTCAATAATATTAAAAAACTAGAATTGTGAACAAAGAATGCATAAAATATTACTTATATTTTATTGCAGAACGTAAAAATGTCTAGTATTACCATTTGCAAAAAGTATTCTCTCCTTTAATATAAAAAACATGACAAATTGCAAAGGAGAAGAAACTGCTTCATTCAACTAAGAGAGTTGCTAGAGCTTTTTCTTTGAAATACCAATCGTTTTCTATGCAAGTGCCCATATCAAATCCATATAAAAGAATTTCTACACCCTACAAACTAAGCAACACATTGGTGATTTCTTGAATTTTTTCCTTTTGTCATGTTGTTTAAGTATCTCTAGATCACACATTCCCTCAAGTTCATTGGTGTTGAAAGAATTTTTTATCAATTGATTTACACATAGGTAACAACATTGCCCTCGGAGTCATGGATAAGTTTTGTACCAATATACATTTCTAGAATACTTTTTGTAAATAGCATAAATTGAAAGTTGGTAAAATTGATGTTACTTTAATATCTAATTTCATTTGATGAAACAATTTTACATTGGGCTATGGCATTGTCTAGAAAAAGTAATTTTCTTTTTATACAAATTAGTTTATCAAATGGTTGAATTTCAACATATTTTGATATTAAGATCGGAAGGCTAGATTTGGAAGCATGAATATGACAATAGTTGTCTTTTTGAAAAATTGATGAAAATTTGGATTTTGAAACACACTTTATTGACAAACATGAATAGAATAAAATTTTTGTTTAAAAAATGAAAAACTTTTATCAGCAAAATAAAATTTTCATCCAAAAAAAGATGAAATTTGATATGTTTAATGTTTAATGTTTGCAATTAATGTTTAATGTTTACAATTACTTCACATGGCATTCTTTTTTAAATACCTTATGTATTAAACAAACTATAAACTGAGATAAACAAAGTGTGAAGAACATCATGAAAGTACGAAAATGCTCATACATCATAAAAGTGGGAACAATATCATGAAAGTACCAAAATGAATCTATACATCATCATCATCATGCTGCAAAAGTGCATCCCTATACAAGAAATGTGTGAAGCCTAAACAATCAATTTGAATCTGAATCTGATAACTCTACATATGATCCTCTAGTGGAACGCTGACGTGGCTCCTGTATGACTCGCTGCCCAACCGTCCGCTGTGTGCTCTCAGGCAATGCCGGCTCAGATGGGCCAGCCTCATCACCTGCATGAGATGGGCCAGCCTCATCCTGATGAAGAGGAGGGCATGCTGCACGCGCCACTGCTACCATCTCTGCATCCCTCGCCTCCTCTATGTACGCGCGTCTCAGATCCCATAGCCATGCATCTGCGAATACTCGTGCCTCAAATCCAGCGCGAGTAATCGTCTCTACATGTGAAATACGCTGGTCTCGGCCCCGCCCTAGCTGCTGCTCCACCCACTGCTGCAATGATGTCTGTAGCTCTGCCTCTCGCTCAATCCGGCGTGCCTCCTCCGCTCGTGCCTCGTCGCCTCCTCCCTGTAGTGCTCTGTCAAGACTACACAGGCGAATGGATCAACAGCCTGACGATGACCAGGATATAGATCATCCATGCCCAGTCCTCTGTATGTCGCCACATCAATGTCGGCAAAGCATACAGGGCACACTGAACGTGCCACCATGTGGCGGGTCATGCAGTGGAGATGTGCGATGTGGCCGCACCCTAGTCCAAACCACCCTACGGTGTTAAAGTCCTCATGGCAGAGGACACAAGTGGCAGTAGGAAGCCTCGCTACGACTGCTGCGTCTATCGGTGTCCTAGTCGGCACATCTACAAGAGGAGCAGGGTGAGGAGCAGGGTATAGGGCCACACTGGGGTCGATCCTATGGCGCGACGGATCACAACTAATATGCCTCAACTGCAAAATATAGTGCTCTGCGCGATGGTATGCTATGCGTGTCCGAATCCTCTGCTCCTCCAAATCTGTCTGCAACAGTCGTACGCGAGACTCCATCTCCTGACGCAATAGATGTGCCTGCAATGCAAACATGTCGCGTACATGGTGAGAATTAACCAAAAAACTTCAGTTCAAAACACGCTACAAAAAAATAAACTAACATAATCAAAATAACTAACCTCGTCCCTAGACTCGGCCAACACAGCCTCCAACTCTGCAATCCGTCTGTCTCGAGCCTCCAACTCGTGCTGAGGCGCCGTAGATGTGGGAGGTGGTGTATATGTGGGATGCTCCATCGATGATCGAGGTGGGGGAGGTGGAATCGCAATAGATCTCAATAGGGCCGAGACCATGTGCTGCAAGGATGATGCCACTGAATGAACATCCCCCCTAATCTGTCCTCCCACCGCTCGCAATGCCGGTGCAGGGATGGTGTGCAACTCTGGTCCCTCGCATCAACGCCGAACACCTACAATCTGACGCTCCTGACGCCCCATCCTACCACGTCCCGCTCCTGATCCTGGACGGGTACTGAGGTAGTCCACCCGATGACCAAGGACAAACTCAGCATAAAGCTGCATGGCAAACGACCTGGCTATCTGGCGGTTGTGAGGCAACCGACCACCATTCGCAGCAAGATATCTCGGATAAATGTGTGCTGCTATGATGGGGTTCCTACACCGTAAAATATGCAAGGGGAGCCCTGATCATGGTCGCTGGCCCTCGGTGTGACCATCCCAAAACATGTCGTCCAAGGCCTCCCTGTGATGTGACTCCCGCTCAAACAACTGTCGAATCGCTCTCCAATCCAAGCCACCACCAGTGATCTCCGCCTCGGCCTGTGCCTGAAAGCTATCCACAACGTCCTCAACTGTCTCCAATCGACTCAGAGCCTCAATAACTGAATCCAGGCTCGCAACCAAGTGAGGGGGTGCCCTAGCATCCTGCAGTGCCCTCATCTCAGCTCTCAGCATCTCTATCTGCATACGAATAGTGGTGCTAGAACCTGTGCGCTGGCTGGCGCATGCACAAAAAAAACACATGGAAATTAATATTCTATTTGGGTAATGAAAATAATATTCTATTCAATATGACTTATAATCTATTTACGTAATGAAAACTATTTGTACGTACTCCTTGATGAGGTAGATCCTATGCACCTACCGGTAGATGGGCCAAATGTGTGGCTCAATATTAATCAATATTATTAATAATTCTTAATTTTGATTAGAATTTTTTCACTCTAGTCGTTGCATTTTAAAACTTAGATGTCTCAAATATTTTCTCCTTATATGTTTCCCTTTTTTCACTTTTTATCCAATATGAAACTTTTCCACATGTGGTGTAAGGACCACATTGTCCACTAATGGCCCCTATACTAAGGACAGATAGTGGAGAGGTTTGGTTAATAAGACCTTCTTTGAATGCTTTACTGCCTTGGGTTTGCAATAAATATGGAGGAGATAGAAGGATACCTAATACATTACTTTGAACGATACACAAGCAAGGCGCATCTAGTATTTCTCGGACTACACATTAAAAAAGAGAGCGGGTTCACACTACAGACCCTTTAAAGCGAGAACTTTGAGAAAATAATTAAGCCTTTTCAATATTATCTATTTTGGTTGGGCAATCCACCTCAACTAGTGGCCATTCCTATAGATCATCACTTGGTTCAAGACATTTTGTATAAGACTCACTCGACTTCTAGTTGTAAAAATGGTTTTGGAATGATATCATCCACATACATAGCAACAACAAAGGGCACAAGATCCCTAGAAGAGGATTCAAAAACTTTGAAAATTAAATCCTTGGATGTCCGTATGCAATGGGAAGGGTCGCATACGATAACTAATGTTAATTTTGGTTGAGCTCAAGTAATAAGCGTCACCGTTGCCTATGGTTGGACTAGCAAGAAAGAGACCACCCTTGCTTACAATGAAACTAGCATATAATTCCTTGAGCATGTGGTTGACATTCCATGTGTGACATAGTTTCAACGAGGGAAAGGAGATATGTAGCATCCGCACTATTTTGGTTATGAGGTGGTTCACGTGATTATCTAATGTCTACCGTAAGGTGGTTCCGAGGTGTAGGCGTTTGCCAATCCTTATCTAGGCAAAAAAGGGCACTGCTTGTGGCATGTGGATTTGACAGGCTAGTGCCCATTCAGTAGTTGATGGTCTTTGCTGGCTGCCAGGCGTATCGCTTGTTCAGCATGTCCTACTTGTTGTCATCCATGAAAGACTGTATTACATCTACTTTCGGCATGTCCTCTTGCTCATGATTTTATCTTCTAACTGATGACAGGTCCTTGTGCTTGTGTTTCCAGAAATTTGTTCTCCAAGCAATTATGGCTGTTTAGAAGACATGCTGCTATGCCGGACTATGTTCACTTATTCTCCTTGTGTTGCTACTGGGCTCTTTGGTCATTGTATCGTGCTGATGTATGTGTGCCACATGGCGAGCTGCCATGTAGCAAACAACATGGAATGGGATGCTTCAAATGTCGACTCTTGAAGGTTATGGAGTTCTCTCTCTCTTAAGTCTCTTATCTATGATCATTAAGTCATTAACAGGCTCTATTTGAACTTAGGTCTATAGTTGATCAAAACACTTGCATATATTAGCATGAATGTGGAATGAATATAGATCCACTAGAGTCCCATGTGCAATGAATGTTAGGTATTCTAGTTAAACTTTCAGTTTCTCTATGGCGTATTTCTTTCTTCTTATACATATAAGAGAAGTAGATGAATTATGGAACTAGACAACAAACATGATCAAAGTGCTAGATCTAAAGCATGCCATAGTGATAGCATAAGAATCTCAAACAGTTTATAGGCACAGACCGTAATATTCGAGTTCTTGAAGACCCATCCAAATATTCTCAATCTTGTAATATTCTTTTTTCAGTTATGCTAGAGTCTATGCATAACTTAGAAGAATTAGACATTTGCAAACTATTCCATGTCTTCTTAAGGTCTAAGCCACTATTTCATGTCTTCTTAAGGGATAAAAAATCTCGTAATTCATAAATTTAAGAAAAACATTAAAATGCATTTTATAATTTTTCTTATAAACTAAAATTTTAAATTACGTTTTTTAAAATTAAAATTTTCACATTTTAAATTATAAATGTCGTAATTTAAAAATTAAAAAAAAAATTTACAAATACATTTCAAATTTATAAATATTTTATAATTAATAATATGAACGTTTTTTTATTTACTAAAAAAAGCTCTATTAAAAAAAAAAATTTAATTTTCACATTTTAAATAAAAAATCCCGTAATTCATAAATTTCAGAAAAACATTAAAATGCATTTTATAAATTTTCTTTTAAACTAAAATTTAATCAAATTCTACATAAAAGAAAATGCTACATAAAAAAAAACCCTACCTGGACTCTCCCGCTCCTGCTCCGTCCATCTCCGTCGATGTCCGTTCGTGGCTCTCCGTCGCTCGTGCTTTTCCGTCAAAGTCCGGCAAATCCGAAATCGGTGGATGAGGCAGAGCTCGATCGAGGTATGCGGAATGAGGGGGGTCGCTCTCCTTTTATAAGAAAAATTAGGGTTTAGCTACCTCGATCGAGGTATTCTTTCCATGCCCATACATCACGGCACATATACCTCGATCGAGGTATTGGCATGCCACGATACCTCGATCGAGGTATTCTTGACATAACCATACATCTCGTTGGCATGCCACGATACCTCGATCGAGGTATTCTTGACATGCCCATACATCTCTTTACATCTACCTCGATCGAGGTATTGCCATGCCACGATACCTCGATCGAGGTATTGTGACATGCCCATACATCTCGGTACATCCACGTCGATGGAGGTTTTGACATGCCACGATACCTCGATCGTGGTGTGTTGGCAGAAGCGGGATGCCAAGTCATGTGTCCAGCATACCTCGATCGAGGTATGTCATCCGCCCTGTTGGCTGCCCTGTCGGATGGCACATACCTCGATCGAGGTATGCTGGACATGCCACCTGACCTCGATCGAGGTTGAGCTGGATTGCCACAATACCTCGAACGAGGTAGATGTGGCATGTATAGCTGGCTTGCCAGCAAGCCTCGATCGAGGTACAGGCTCGGTCCGGTGAAAAAGCTACGTACCTCGATCGAGGTATTGGCTAGGCTCGGTTGTGCTCGTGTGTGATTTTCATTGGAGCTTATACCTCGATCGAGGTATTGGAGACCGAAGCAAAACCTTTGTATTTTCACTCGAGCGGGTGTCACACTCACCCGAAAGTGGTCCGGAAGTGGACACCCTTAGCTTGCTACCTCCCTTATCCACATGATCCTAGTGCCTTGTGTTTTCAACACTTTTCTTTGTCTAGCATGAATGCAATGGGCCATCTGCATTGAATCCAATAATCTTCTCCTATGAAACTTTAGTGAATGTAACCTCTCTTCTATTCCTTTTGACATATTCTATTTACAAACACAACTCTCTCTCTCTCTCTCTCTCTCTCTCTCTCTCTCTCTCTCTCTCTCTCTCTCTCTCTCTCTCTTTCTCTCTGTCTCTCTCTCTGTCTCTCTCTCTACATTACATATGCAGACATATGCTTCTCTCTACATTACATATGCATAGACATATGCTTTTGGTTTTCTTATGCAAGTTTATCTAACTAACACGTTTGATAACTTCAGTGACAACATAATCAATTTGAGTTTATGAGAAACATTAGTTTAATTAAATAAATAAATAAAATTTATGAAATTGTTAGATTTAACCTGACCCTATACTATCACATTATCCCCTAGGAGACAACAATTCTAAGCTCATTCTTCATAGGCTAGATTATTTTGGAGGTTGCTCTACTATAATTTGAAAATTTGGACCCCCTTAGGTGGCTGAACCCCTTAGATGGGGACCTTTCATATAAAGTGGTTGAACCCCTTCCCGAAATTTTTTGGGAGAGAGAGAGGCTATAGCATGGCTATGGGATGGGAAGAAGGACCCCTGCACCTAAAACTCCCCTTGGTAGACACGTGGCATCTTGTATGGCTTTACATGGTATCAGAGTAGGTTGGTTGTGTAGCTATCGCATGGCGGCTGTAGCTTTAGATGTGCACAGTTGTGCATGCCTCGAGAAGTGGTGACCCATGGTGGATTGTTTGCTAGATCAGGTGTTGTATAGAGGGCCATGATCTGCATAAAGGGAATGAACTACGACCTCGATGTGGAGGTTCATGATTCACAGCATGATTTTTAGTGTGACAATTTCAACAGTGGCGACGTGCATGCACTGGAAGGGCTGGATGGCTACATTTGGTGGTGACACATGTTTGTCACTTTAAGAGGACTTTGGTTTATCCTACCCTATGCAACTTTGTGCGCCTCATTTTGTGGTTGAAGGAGGGGGGCTCGTGGGCGAGGCTGGGGAAATCTTCCAGGTGGAGGTTGAGGATATACTCCTTGTTAAGGGTAAGCATCTAAGGGAGGACCATACATTTGAGATGGAGGCAATGGATACATCCCTGATGAGGGGTGGGGGTATGCCCTGAGTTGGACCCCCCAAGTTGTTGTTGCAAGAATTGAGGGGGTTGCGAAGGGACAATCGTCTTCTTTGAAGCGGGGTAAGATTGAACTTTATCAAACTTTTGAGCAATCTCATGTGCTAGCACCATAGTTTTTGGATTCTCCCATTTAAGCTTGAGGCGAAATTCGTCACTTGCTCTTGCTACAAGGTAGTCCAGCACATGTTGAGTCATTCAGCTCAAAATATGGCATTGTCCTCCTACATGGCAATCAAATGGTCCAGGAGCATGGCCACTCGATCCACATATTGACGTGCCATCTCACCTTTTGACCGCTTCAAGTTTGCCACCTGTAGGTACACATTCTCCAGTTCCTCTTCTTTGCCAAAATACTCAATCATCACTGCTGTCAACCTTGGCCAGCTTTGGCAAATGTCTTCATCCTGCTTCTCATACCACACTTGAGCCAAACCCTCTAGAAATGTGGGAAGAACCAACAACCATCTATCTTCAGTAAGAAAGTTGAGAGAAACACAACGGCGCTTGAAGGCCACAAGATACTCATTTGGATTTTCTTCAACCCATCCACAGAACATGGGAATGTTAGCCATGTTTGGAAAATGGAAAAGAGAGAGACAAAATGAGGCTTATCTATTGGCAAACAATGAAAAGAGTTAGCTTGAACTGAAAATCAAGGGAAGATATATCCCCAAAGCACACATCGGTAGGGTAGGGTGTGACTGGTGTATTGTAAAGATTATATGGGAAGAATCTTTAGCATAAAATAGCTCATAGACAATCTTAAAAGGACCAACCCTCATGATATTGCATCCATCTTTACAAGCGAGGTTAGAGACACAGTGTTGCATGAGGTTGTTCATCAAGGCAAACAAGAATGCCATGAAAAATGTCAATAGTTGGAGAGCTTGCACATCACCTTCAGCTTCTTCCAGTTCTTGTAGTCACCATGCTGTTTCTTCAAGGGGTGTGCGGTTTGGCATACTTCTTTTGTGAAATGTCCTTAAGGACCTTTTTGATGATCTTCGAAAGTCGGTAAACTTGTATCAAATATACCCAACACTTGGTTTCATGATGACCACAACCTTTGCATTCCTTATAAATGATCACGCTCATTCATGGCTTGTGGCTTTCTTAGGGCGGTGCTTCCACTCGCTTCATGTGTGATTGAAGTACAAGCTTCATGTGTCAAGAAATCAGTAACTATATTTTAAGCTCGAGGGATATGCTGAATTTTTGCCTCTCCAAATTGTTGGCAAAGTTCCAATGCATGTTGATGTCGTGGAACCAAGCCTTCACTTTGCACCTTCCACCTTCCACTAAATTGTTC
The DNA here is from genome assembly GCF_047967505.1 of Dipteris shenzhenensis. NCBI lineage: Eukaryota > Viridiplantae > Streptophyta > Polypodiopsida > Gleicheniales > Dipteridaceae > Dipteris > Dipteris shenzhenensis. Next base: position 22,333,544 of record NC_141616.1, on the reverse strand, counting down.
ACACACGAGTTGAGAATCTCCTTGCACCTCAAGTTGCTTGATGCAATGTTCTTGCACATTTTGTAGCCCAAAAATGAGCGCCAAGTACTTAGCTTGGTTTCAAGTATTTGCTAGTGCAGACTTGCTATAACAATACACCTCACCCCTTGGTGAAATGAGCTTCACACCCACACTAACAGCCTTCGTCAAAGGTTTGTATGCGCTGTCAACTTGGAGGAGCCAAGATATCATCACACCAAGACTAAAATCTGGACATCCCAAGTTTCTCGATAGTCCAAGATAGGTAGAAGGAGAGGGTGGGGAGAAATACTTGAGCAAGACGTACAGTACCAAATAAACTTGCAATCCTTTGTTGATAGTTTATCTTTAGACCAAAGAGAATTACAACTTGAAGCTCAAAATGAGGCACAAAAGGTTCATTAGCTACAAAGGGATTCTTTGGTCTAAACATTACCGAGCCCTAGAAACCTTTATAGTGAGATCGAGAAGAAATCATTCAAGATGAGCTTATCCATAGGAATTAATAAGCAGATGCGCCAAATCTCCCCCCAAGCTTGGGGAGCATCCCACCCTTTGAAGAATGTCACCCTTTTAATTACTTCCGATGCAGCAAGTAGCTCGATCACCACACAATGAGTAGAATTGAAATCAAAGTCCTCCCAGTGTATCACTAGTTCTTTACCTTGAATCATCCATGGTGTATCATTCCACCTGTCGTCTCCTTGAACCATGCATTGTACAATTAGTTGTTGAAGATCGACATGAAGATCAAGAAAGAGATCTCGCCAATTGGTAGCCGTGACGAGGGGAGGACCAAGCACCAAATCCTTGAACTCGTCGAGAAGTGACATAAATATCCACCCTCCTCATGTGACGTGCATCCAAGGAGAACTTAAAAGGGCTCAGAATCTACGATCTAGTATCAGATATGAATAGAGCACATGAAATGAAGTACTTTTGCTTTTTACAACAAGAGGAAACTCCCTATGGTTAGAGAGTTACAACTCATGAGATTTCACCATATAAGTGATATCATTACACTTTCATCACTTCCTATTTGCTGGCCCATTGGTAAGTCTTCCTTTTGTGAATGGGGAGGTCTTGGGTTCAATTCCCACTCCTTAATAAAAAGAGAGGAGAGGAGAGGAGAAGAGAAGAGAAAGAGAAGGAGAAGAAGATAGAAGGGGGGGCACAAAAGATGCGCAGAAGTGATTTTGCAAATGCAATTGACCAGAAGACACATGGCATGGCACAGAAGACATGCAAGAACCTAGAAAATGCACAAGAACTGCAGGCTTAAGGCGTAGAAATTAAGAAGTTCTGCAACCGCAGAGAACTACACATGGAAGGTGCTGCAGAACTACACCTAGTGGTAGGGCTGTTGTAGATGCGCAGGAGTAGTTTTGTGTGGTGTCACTCAGAAGATGCGCAGAAGCGATTTTGTAGACACGGTTGACCAGAAGACACATGGCATGACACAGAAGATGCACAAAAACTGTATGCTTAAGGCATAGAAATTGAGAAGTTCTACAGCCACAGAGATGGACAACTATGAGCAGAAGACACATAGATTAGAGGCACAGAAGCAGATAACTGCACATGGAAGATGCTACAGAACTACACCTAGTTGTAGGAGTAACGACTTTTATGCCACTAGTTGTGGAGATTTCAATCCCAGCAGCCACACCAATTCTATTAACTAGAAAAAAATTCAAGGCATGATGCTAGACACAAGGCATGGTGACGCTCAAGGGCCATAGAGGAAAAGGGAACATGAGGGAAGAAGCATTAACATAGGTGGGGAAAAAGGATTAAGAGGGGTGGGAATGAAGAGAGGGACTATGCCGCAAGGGGGAAGGGAGAGGGGGAAGAGGAGCATGTACATGCTAGTAGGACGAGGAATGTAGAGATGGAGACATCAAGGGAGGAGGTCATGCTTTATTTGAAAGGAAAGATGGGAGGAAGAAATCAAAGTACTAGCTATTTGGCTTTACAATAATGAGCGTGTTCCATCAAGGAATAGCCCCCTCCTTTTATAGCCAAGGGAGGGGGTCTCTCCCAATAAATGCATCCTCCCACATGCATGGTGTGTGTGGAAAAGTCTCCAATGTGGGCTAGGTGGTTACGCACTCTTAATTGTGTGTGACAACCCTTGGCCTCATTTTTCCACATATGGAGGGTTGGCACAAGGAATCTTGCCACCTCATCCTACTTTCCCCATTATTTAACTTGCATTCTTGGACTATCTACACCCCCCCCACATGGGCCTATCCTACATGGAGGGAGGGAATAATCCAATACAATATCCATCTCCACCTATTTTATATTACTTCTCCCATGGTCCTTGGTCTATGTCTCACTAAATGCAGGCATGGGACTGCATAGGTGGAGGGGTGGCACATGGAGGAACCATTCCATCTTAACATTTTATAATATAACTACCATGGATTATGTACAACACACCTTATGGGTACTCTTACGTGGAAGGGTGGCACATGGTCATGCCCTTTCACCTCAACTGTGGGCCCTATGCACACCATATTTTATTATACTTTGCCACACATACAAGCACACACATACATTTATGCCTTTTACCTTGGTCAAATTTATCCATAACACTGTGCCTAAACCAACAAATAGATCGAGTATCCACTCATGCTCATTTAAAAACAAAACTATGAGCTAATTAATTTGGAGTTGTGGTTTTTGATAAGGATTTACTATCTCCCAAGATGGGATCGAGCTTGTGATAAGGATGTTTGAGTATCTTGCTCTTCCAAGTCATTTTACAAAATTTTGTACATGCAATGAGCATTGGTATGACTATATGAAGTGGACTTGGAGTGGGTAAACATGGTCTATTTGAGCAATGAGAATGCAAGGGCATGGATGTTTATGTGAATTTAACTTGTAGAGAGGCCATATATTTTTTTGGAATTCGCTTGTGGAAAGGCCACTGAAGCATTAGAATGCATTTGCCATTGCAATGGAAACATCTTGCACCCCAACACTTCCAAATTCTCAGATTTCACAACCTTCTATTCACCCTCTCCCACACACCCTTAAAGGACCACAAGCTTTCTAATCTTCCACACAACCTTAAAGACTCACAACCTTTGATTTATTAGAGACCCATGACTTTTTGCAGCAATATTTGATTCAATATCTAAGAACATTTAGACATGCGCTTGAAAAGACCTTTGCACTGATATATATTTTGTAAGAAATAGAGAAGCGGCCAGAAAGATATGGGCAATTTACTAGACAAGGGTAAAAACTATCATAAAAACAAACTATCTAACACAAAGACTCATAACTTTTTACAATAGTATCTAATTTAAAATCTAAGAATATAGAGACATGCCCTTGAAGAGAGCTTTGCGGTGATATAAGTTTCATTAAAATCGGACTACCAAGCAAAGAGTTATGAGCAAAATACTAATAGGGGGTCAAACTATCATAAAAATTACCCTCCACCCATGCTAATTTTGCCTGAGCAGGATGCTCCCTCAAGACTCTAGCTTCATCAACGATCCATTACTCATAGATTTCACCTAGAAGAGAGTAAGTAATTCCCTTGGTGGCTCGGGAAATGGATGGACCATGTGTGTGCAATGAGCAGCCAAATAGAAAGAACTTTTAAGGCTTTGAAAGAAAGAAAAGGAAAGAGACACTCATGAGAGAGAACCTGAAGTGATTTTCATTACCAACAGAGTGAGACTCCACTCCAATGCAACTCAAACACTACAAACACAAGGGAGAAGAAGAGGTTCATGGAGAGAGAATGAACTAGAGAGAGATGGACTCAAGAGTCTACATAAGAGAATATTTACAAGAGGGAGAGAAGGCTCATGGAAGACGCTTGAGAGACTAGAGCTACAGCAACATGAGGCCTAATGGTGGAGAGATTGATGAACAAGGGAGAGGAGGGCTCCTTTTATAGAGATTTTGTTACCCTCCTTCACCCATTTACAATTGCTGCCTATAGATTCCTTTCCCCATCAATTACATAAGCCCGTATGTCACCATCCATGCCCTTTTTGGCTACTCTTGCCATGTGTCCCATCAAAAGATGCTCAAAACTCTTAAAATATTGAGAAATTCAAGAGTCTTCCCACATGGAGCCCATAGGGACCCTCTCTTTTCCATATGTCCACATCCTCCTTATTCCACAAAGGAATTCTAGAAGGATTCCTTTTGACTCCACACTCCTCCACATGCCTTCCACATGCTTGGCATGTGGCCTCTCTTATATTATTAGAACACGTGGACATGAGCCCACCTCTTTATATGACTCACTCTTCCTATTTTCTAAAAACCCCATAATATCCCATGCACAAATAACTCTCACCCCAAACCAAGGTATTTATAATTCATACCTATGGTATTTACAATGATCCATTCCACTCATCCTCTCAATCCCATACAATATCTTAGAAAATAGAAATAAGTGAGAGCCGCTAGGCTATCACTTGCTACTCAAACTCTTATCAAACATAGAAGAAAAAAATCCCAATGCCAAATAAAAAAATATCAATTTTTGGCATCACAGTATTCAAAAGAAAATTACATAAACATAGAAAATTAGATTTGTTTGATAGTGACTAACCTTCCGTTCACCTTTGATTTGTTTTAATTGTTCCACTACAATGGTCATAGTAACAGCTTTCAAAGAGAACTTCTCCTCCATAACAATACAAACAATAGGATCCTTATTGTTATCAATCCCAAGCATTTCAACACTTTTCTTATTGGACTCGCTTCTTGCGATATCTTTGATATTTATTATTGGCTTAAAAATTGATCTTCAAGTGAGAAGTGTCCACTTGGGACCACAAACGAGACATCCTATTCATAGGAGAGAATCTTTCCGAAAAAGAAGTCCCTACTATAGCATATGAATTTTGGATCCATGTTTTTGTGGACAATTTTGTCATCCTGTGCATGGACAGATGTTCATGTTTTAGAAGAATTTATGTCTTTCTAGTTATGAAACCATTCACCCACTGGTAAAATTTTTGTGGCATATGTAAATGTTCCTTGTACAGGCGATATGGACATGGCATATTTTTTGGATGTGTAAAAATGATTGTGATATGTATGATTGCTTCTATGTGGGATAAAGCAAAGACTTCATGTATGAGCTGTTGTCTAATACCATGCTGGGAAATTTCTACACCTTTGCTAGGTTGTTTCCTATTCTCTTCTTGTGGGGTTACTTGTGCCAATTTGTGGGAAAGTCGGTCTATTCTACAATTTTGTAAATGCAATTTGGGTGAGATAATTCTCTTGAGATTTTCTATTTCCACTCAGTAGGTGTTCATCCTAGCCACATAAGGGGAGACATGTAGAGATGCTTACTAGGCAAGTCTTTTTATTGTAGGTTGATTTTGTAACATGCTTTGGTATATGGAAAGTTGGCAATCTTTAGGTCATGTAGTTAAGACCAAAAGATAGGAGGAAAAGTAATATTATTTATTGAGGATCTCAAAAAGATAATAAATTATAGAACCTCAATACTTGAGGGAGCCATTATTTTGTTACTATTTTCCATATGCATGCAGCAGGTTGGCCCTATTTGGGATGGATGACAAGGATGGTAGTCAAATGGCTATGGGTACGTCGGGTAACAAAGAGTCTTTGTAGGTCATCCATTTAGGAGATAGGGGTTACAAGGCCATACCCTATATGAAGGGGACAAAGGCCTTTGTATTGAGCACTTAAGAAGGTTCTTAGGCTTTTCTAACATCCCAATGAAGTCTAGAGAGAAATTGCAAGAGGTGAAAAAAGGTGATAAGAGATAACATTATGGACATTCCAAGGTCAACTTCTGCAGGATGGACGAAATGAAGGTAGTAGGAGCAAAGAACACAGAATACTCATGAAACCAACGCAAATAAGGGCTGGCCAAGAAGCTAAGTACATGAAGCGAACCATGAGCACTCATTGTGGCAACTCCAGGGAATAAGCCCAGACATACAACCAATATGCAATATAAGGCTAGTAGGGCATCTATAGTACACGCATCCATGAAGGAAGGCAAACGACAACCAAAATACGAGAGGAACTACAGTAAGCAATTCCATTGTGTAGCTGAGCTCAAAGGCCAATAAAATGGAATAAGAGCAAGGATGGCTTGCTACCACACTTAGTAACTAGTAGTTTGTCTTAATTTGAACATGATACTCTAATTTGAAAACTACCCTAGGATTCAATGTTGGTTGCCAATTTCAGTTAGATACCCTACTGAGCATCCTATTGTGGGGGCTGGCAAAAGCTGCACATATCCATGGCAGAATGAAAATGCGTGAGAAGAAGGTTTCCTCCCCCATCATCCACTCTGCCTCTCTAAAAAGAAAGTAGGGAGAGGAAAACGGAAGGCATCAAATCCCTCTTCATCTTCATCTTCATCTTCATTGTCACCTTCTCCTCAGTAGAAAAAAAACCAAGGAGAACCATCGAGGTTGCCCAAGGTTGATAGTCTAGCATCACCTTCTCCTTTGCACAACAAAAATGATAAAGGAACACCATCTAGAGTGCCTAAGGATGATAGTCTAGTGACTCCGGCGAGGTTTCAAATTTAGGTTACAAGTTTGTCGATTTTCTTCATGCATGATAGCATCTTTCTTTTAGAGAAAATGCATGCACCTTCTCACAACATGCCTTCTTCTCCCACTATGTGTTTGAGTGGCATATCATCCAAAGACTAAACTTGAAGCAATTATTGTGGATTCCCCAAAAATCTCATGAAAGAGTAAATGAGAAGCAAGAGATCAGGATTCCCCATGAGGGACACTTGCAATTGTGGAAAGGAGACTTGCTCATATCGTGAATGCCAATGAAATTCAGGAGCAGAGTGTGGTAGCACTTGCTTCTCTCAAAAAAGACTATTCACATTGTAGCCCTGAAGTGCTTGTTCTCGATATGAATTGTTTACTTTTGCTAAGGTACAAGAAAATTCAAGGCATGAAGGAGAATGTTGATTTCAAGGCTACTGCACTTAAATACAAGGTTCACCATTTAAAGAAGAAATTTTGCACAAGCCATGCCTTCACTTACATCATCTGGTGCATGATGTGGAGCTATTTGTTCATTCTTGCTCTAGCGACTTTATTCTATGCTTATGGTCATATTGCATGAAAAATAATATTCAATGCACACTGGAAGATTGCTTTGAGAACTTGCGTCCGAGTATTTTGAGCAATATCCTGTCACAAGAGAACTGCATGAAGGCATCTTTCACATGGCACCATAAGTGTCGGGCTTAGATCAAAAGGAACACAACAATCTAGTCTTCATGAAACATGTGAAGGACTTTATTGTGAGGCATCTTGAGTGGAGAACATATGAGGTGTTGCTAGTTGATGACACCAAGTACAAGAACATGTTGAATTTGTCTTGGTCAATGATTTGTCTAACCGCTCGACCCAATGGATGATGAGCAAGACCCTTACTTCCTCACCATTGCTCTACTGCAATGGCTACTTAAATGGAAAGAATATGTGCAATATAATATGCTATGTCAAAAGGATATCCAGTCCATATATGTAATCAAGCATTAGCAGGACTTGGAGTCATGATACTTTTTGTAATTACTTTTTGATACACCCTTCTAGGGACTATGTGATCCAAGGCAATGTATTTCACTTATACATGAACAAATGGTGCTTTTTAAGTATTCTATCAACATGTGGTATTTAATATTCTCTTGAAGAAAGTGTGTGTTGCATGGTTATGCACAACTGATTGAAAGATTGAGAATTCTAGAATCTTAGGATTGTTTGTGTATATTCTTTTTTTGGAAGGGGTTTGAGTTATTCAATCAATTAATTAGCTAGTAGATACCATGATAATAATAGAGAGATGAATGGTTGCTAGCGATTGAGTTGTAGGTAGCTACCATCATAATAGTGAGCATAAATTTTGATAGGTGGTAGCTACCACCACAACAGAGAGCATAATATTTGACATGTGGTAACTACCAACATAACAGGTGGTAGCTACCACCACACATAATTTTACCTAGGTGGTAGCAAGCCATAAAATAGCTAGTAGATAGCATCATGAGAGAGATCACCTACTCTGGGGGAAATTCATAGCAACCACATACAATGACATTTCTCAAAATATTAACCCTCTTCTTTGACTCTAGGGTAGTATGAGGCACCTTGACTCCATGCACCTAAATGTGGATGTCTAGTCATCACAAATGTGTAAACCTATTTTGCATTAACTTGTGCCTCATTTTCATGTCTTGCAAATGAGATCAATGTCATGAAAAGAACCATTCAAAACAAACAAGAGAATGTATTTCATTTAATGGAATTTATCAAGCAAGCGGTAGCTTACACTTGTTCCTATTTTTTATCTCCACTAACTTCTCGGATTATGTGATAGCATTGTATTACATGATGCTTGTTCTACATATCAAACGGAATGTTGTTATAAACAACTTCATACACCTTAGAGGACAATACATATGTTCTCACACATCCTTCCCGCTCCATTGGAAACTTGATAACTCTGACAAGGTGGGACTCGATGAAGACTTGAGGCTCCAACTCGTATGGATTTCCTTGAGTTTGCTTGTACCGAAATCCCCTGATCACAAATAAGCCTAGACCACAAATATTCCCCCATGCACCTTTAAGTGGAACCTCTATCTTTTCCTTCCCCTATGTGCAATTTAGAATATAGAAATCCACAAGCTCATCATTGTCAGGAGGAGCTATAATAGCAAAATTATCACCAACACAAAGTGCATCACTCAAGGCATGGTGTCCTTCAAATGCAGGATCATCAATTTTGTCCTCATCTTCAATGATATTCTCTAAGATTTGTAGGGTAACATACTCCCAAAAGAGCAAGTGTGATGTATTGGAACACCTCCTCCATTTGCCCTACATGCAGGCACTACAAAAACAAAAAAATTGCATGCACCTTAAAGCTGTTCCATTTGTTAAAGAATAGCTTGACACAAAATGCAACTCATGCAAATTAGGCACAGCTTTAGAATCCCAATTCATGATTCTATTGACATCACCTTCCTTGATTTCCCAAAACACTCGGATAATGGGTCAAGCCTTTGAGGGGTATCTGGCATCAGCCCCTTCAGACAATGTCTCTCTTAGAAATAACACCTCTTCCTTTGCACATTGGAGATTTGCACCATTTGGCATTAGCTGCTTATGAGTAAGATGCCTTTTAAGAACAGCTCATGCACCATCGTGTTCACCCTTTCCATGTCATGAACCAAAAATCTTATATGTCATTTTCATTCATGTCATTGTGCCATATCAAGCAACAAAGTAAAACGGCCTCTTTGATTTGAACTGTGAGGCTGCTCCATCTAACCAAACCCAATGTTCATTGACCTGAATGCCTTGATCTTTCAGCCATTTATAATGGGGCTTAAAGCAATGATGAACAAAAAGAGTGTCATGCATCGCATCATTGGATATATAAAAGTGATAGTATTTGTGGACGATGCCTACAATACTGACATACATAATTTGGACAAAGATTGTAAGTTGGTTGGAGTGCCAATGCATGGATTGGATATTTTTTGCTCTTAAAAGTGTAGTTTTTTGCAAAATCCACGACAGATACTACCAGCTCTTTGGGGAAGCAAACAAGACACTCCTTGAATTGATTTGCCTGCCATTTATAGACAAAGTTATGCTTTATAAACTTGTTCAAGTGGGCCTTAAACATTACCAAAATCTCCCTGCATTGCATCTCTTTGAATGAAAGAACTTTCCTTTTTTTCTTTTTCCCATCAATTGTGGTTCCAACTTGGACATCCTCAAATATCTTTATAGACACTGTACATGCAATAAATGATTCCTCCCTTGGGCAACATGCCATTTTTCCTGCTCCACATGAAGAGCATTGTCCCATCAAGCACTTAAGGGCATGGTAGCTGGCACAGATTTCTTTCAAGAAAAGGATAGATTCCTAAAGCACAGTTATGCCTACGAAAGTTTTCATGCCTGCGTCGCAACTATCACCTGAACCACAAATTTCACATCTGCAATTGCACTCTAATCCATGCACACCAAAAGAGACCTGTCATAAGTGGTTTACAGCATCCTTAAAAAAAGACATCTACACATGTGTGATGTAGCAACAATAAGTGTACTGATCCTTAAGCTTGCACACAAAGTAAGGCTTCACTTCTCAAAGGCCCTTTGGTAAATCTGTACCTCTGGGGTGGCTCTACTTGAAGGCAAGAAATAACTCCACCTACATTAAACATATTAGTTTGTTAGTACTCGTTAAACATATAAGTTTACTAGTACTCATTAAAGTTATTGGAAAGCGTAATAGATAGGGAGTTTCAAGTTTGCCTATAACAAGAAAAAGGACAAAAGGGATACTTCTCTTGTTTTTGTATGTACTAGTGGCAAAAGAATACCTACCATTGTTCTATTAGTGGCAAGTAGTTGCAAATAGGGAAGTACCACTATGCTAATGCCACCAACAAGCACACAAGTAGCTATTGTTCTATCATGCAAATTGAATATCTGTGACTTGAATTAAGTGCCACATATTGAGTGACAACACGTACTCAATCGATGTAGCTAATGAAAGCTTCTCCTAAGTTACATTTTTTACTAAGCATTGAATCTTGAGTGCAATGTGCTCCATCCAATGATGTTTAATCTGGTCACCTTTGGAGATGTATAGATAAACCCTTTGGTCACCATACTTCAAAACTAAATTTGTTCCTGGTTACTAGCTAAATTGTCTTTCTGAGTTATGGTTGCTCTCACTCAGTGTCAGAAAGTAGTAGCTTCCACTCAAATAATTGCCTCGCTTAGTGGCATTAAGTGGTAGCTTCCACTAAAATTATTACCTCACTTAGTGGCAACAAGTGGTAGCTTCCAGTCAAATAATCAATGTAGCTGATGAAATCATCTCCAAATACATTGCAGCTCTCGAAATACTAGGTGCTCAATAATAGTCTTGGTAATTTCAACCTTGCCTCCTCATGTAGACCTTGTGTACCTCACAACATCAAGAGAAATCTTCTGGTGCTTTACAACATTCAAGTCCATGGAGTTTTCTTGTAGCCTCACCTTAAGTTAGTATTTGCGCTTTCTCTTTACCTCATACTCCTTGATAAGAGCTTGTTTGCATGTACCACATTCCAGTGAGCCACCAGATTGACACACAGTGCATAGGTTGGTTCATCTCGATATGCATTTTTGCATTGAAAATAGCCAAAGTGGAAACAAGCTCTCCATGATTGTATAGTTGCAATAGTGAGGAGTAGTCCTTTTTTCTTTTGTAGAGGAATGATGGTATTTGTACTTATAATTCCTGAATGGTCATAACATTCAATACATAGGCCATACAAGGTAGTCTTCCAAGAGAACTAGAAAAGCAAAACAGTAAAGTAGCCTGAAGTGTAGCAATTTTGAATCACATGGTCTAATATCTTTAGATGAGCACAAGCCAAGCCACATCCAACTTGAGGTTCTCAATAATCTTGTTGATGGACTCATCACACTCTCATAATTTTTGCAGTATACTAAGCCACAATTCTCTTAATTTTTGCAATCTTTGTGCCTACAATTAGAAGCTTTTAGGTGCTTTTAGTTGTGCCCAAATTCATCTGGCATAAAACGCGCACTGCTATGTTAGAAAGAGCCAAATACAAACAATGATTCCAAGAAACTATCGTCACTTGTCGATTGGTGAACACTCTGTTACCACATATTTTGCATGCCTACATTTTTAGTGTTTTCTACAAAAATGCCTTCAAAGCTCAAGTCTCTGGCATGGAGTTTCACTACACAAGGAAATAATGAAAAGTTGTACAAAATGAACTATCCAAATTTGTAGAGCTAGAAATGAGTGCGAGTTGAATAGAAAGGTGCAAACCTCTCATTTTGATGCTGTCCCAAGAGAATGCTACTAATGATGGATGCTACCATGCACACCGATTCGCAGTGGAGAGGTCTTGGAGAGAAACATTGTGTGGACATGGAACAGTGTGAAGTGGATGTGCACAAAGAACAAATAGATCTGAGAGATAGATCACATCTAAGAGAGAGCTTGTATGTATGACAGAGAGATCTGAGCTGCATCTATTCAAATGCCTATGTATGTGGTCCTTGTCTTGACCTAGTACAAAGGGCTTGATCTTATCAAAGTTTGTTTGGGACAAAAACCACTTCCTTCAGAGTCTTGTTAAGTGGTCCATGCTCTTTCAACCTACATTAACGATTCTCATAGGTCTCTACCATAAGTTGGAACTTCCCTAGGAATAGCTAGTGTCATCTTATTTGATTTCAAATAAGTGAAAATTTCCCTATTCCTAGAATTAAAAAATATAACTAAGTAATCTTCTTTGATTTGAAATCTAGGGTCCATTTATCATAGTAACATTTCTATAGTTTTTTCCTTAGGAAAGCATGTACATAGGCTCTACCCTATGTTCATGTAGCAAATAGATCTAGAAAAGTGTTTGTTTGGTCACCTCTAGTTCTCTTAAGTTATGTTCTAGTGTTGCTTGAAAAGAATTGGAATATTAAATTTGATGGGCAGTATCCATTCAATGCCATACACTAGGAAATATGGAGTATAACCTATGCCTTTCCTATATTTTAAATTGTACATCCACATTGCCTATGGGATTTTTGGTTCCCAAACTTGGCACCTCTGGTGTTAGCTGTGTTTTGGACGATGGCACCTCTAGGATGTTTTTGGTACTCTTGACCTAGCCAGTGGCCTTTAAATTGTATGATGTAATTGGATGATGCACAACTAAGAGTTTCTAGACCCTTCCTTTAATCAACTCATTCATAAAATGAGTTCCTCAATTGGTGACATTTTCTTTGGGTGTCCCAAATAGAGACACTATGCAATTGTGAATAACATGGACCTTATGGTTGCATCATTCTTAGAAGTGGCACTATTTTTTATCATTTTGTATAAGAGTTGGTTTCTACTAGGATGTATGTACCTCTTTCCTCATGAAGGGGTAGGGGGAATAGGCCCCATGCAATCTATCCCCAACTTATCAAAAGGGAGGAGTGTTAATGTTGATGTAAGTGGATGATGCCACATGGCAATGGATAAGTGTTGACTCCCATTTTTCACTCATCGGTTGGGATTTTGGAGTTCCACTAGAAGAGAGATATTTGAAGATTTTCTTGTTGAGTCCGATTATGCAATGGCACCCATGTTTTGAGGCATCTCAGGTTCTATTTTCAATAGCGGTCATTACTGTAGGACCATGATTTCTTGAGCATACCTTATGCAGATCACTCTAGTTACAGTTTGAGCAGTGTGTGCTCATTCATGGTGTGCATTGGGTTGTATAGTGGATGATTTATAGGCCATTTCTCGGGGGGGTCACTCATTATATGTAACCCTATCACGTGAGTTCAACAAAAGGATGTTTTTAATATCTAAATTTAACAAAAGTTAATTTACATAAGGGAGTATTTAAAATAATTTTTAAAAAAAATTAACAGATTTGTATAGAAAAAGGGTACATTTTATTAATGAAAAATTTACAGATAAGGGATTTTAGAAATATGCCTTGAACGCACGTGATATAGAGTGTTTATACATAGTGACCCCTCCGAGGGCCATTTGGATGATTGTGGTCCTTATTAGATGCACTGATAGGCCCAAATTGCCTTGTGGGATGCTATTTTTATGGACGCTTTGCACATGGATGCTATTTTATGCTAAGGGACAGCTTTGACACATTGCAACTGATGCACTGATAGTGCTATGCTCTCTTGGATGAGATATTATTGATGCATATGCCAGTGGACGGTGTTTATGCTTGAGTCATTTGGCACTTATTGGCATTTTAGATTGCCATTGCAGTTGGCATTTTCTTTTGGGCCAGATTTGCTCATATGGATGCATATTATATGCACATGAGTCAGATGCATCTTTTGATGCTTTGAGCTTTGAGTTTTGGTGATATTTCACTCTATTGTGGCATACACATTTGGGTGCACCTGGTATTTGGTGTGATTCTCTCTTATAGGCACTAGCATTTGGGATTTTGCTTTATTTGCATCATGGTATCCTCTTCCATGTCTGAAAAGGAGTTTTTCAGCATTAAAAAGTTTGATGGGACAAACTTTTCTTTGTGGAGAGAACAAATAAGGGATGTGCTTGTTCAAAAGAAGGAGATTAAACCCTTGGCAGGGATTGAAACTAAGCCTGCAAATATGTCTGAGGATGATTGGAATGAGTTGGATGCATTAGCAAAATCTACTATTAGACTTCATCTTGCAGAGTCAGTTTATTTCACAATAGTAAATGAGCAGACTATGGAAGATTTGTGGAAGAAACTGTGTGCCACTTATGAAAAGGAAATTGCCTCTAATAAAGTTTACCTCATGAAGAGATTGAGCTGCAGATGAAGGAAGGGGTCTCCATTGCTTCTCACTTGAATGAATTCAATATTATTTTCAGCCAGCTTCAGGCTCAGAAGATGAATTTTGATGCAGAGACTAAGGCAATATTTCTCTTATGTTCATTGCCATCCTCATGGGATACCTTCCATACAGCTATTAGTAACTCTGCACCTGGTGGAGTACTAAAATTTGATGATGTTGTGGGTAGCTTGTTGGCTGAGGAGATTAGAAGGAAGTCTATGGATGGAAACAAGTAGGATGCAGCCTTAAATGTGCAAAGGGGTAGATCACAGTTCAGGGGGAAGTCCCAAGAAAGAGGGAAGTCTCGTAGCAAATCCAGGGCACGAAACATTGAGTGTTACCACTGTGGCAAGAAGGGCCATATGAAAAAGGATTGCTACAAGGTGAAAAGAGAGCAAAAGGATAAGAAAAAGAATGCAAATTGGGGTGCAAATCAAAAGGAAGAGAGTCCAAGGGAGGACAAAGGAAAAGTGAAGATCGAGGAGATCAATGTAGTCACACATGATAGTGACAATGACATTCTCTTCATGTCTAGTTTATCTGCAGAGTTGCTTACCACTTCAGATGATGCATATTCCTAGGATTTGATTTTGGATTCTAGTGCTTCATTCCATGTTACTCCCCATAAGGAATGGTTCTCCACTTATGACAGTGGAAAGACAGATTGTGTGCATCTGGGAAATGACTATGCATGTGACATAGTGGGAGTAGGTGACATAAAGTTTTCTTTTGCAAATGGGTCTGCATTTATTTCGAAACATGTGAGACATGTGCCTAAGTTGACCAAGAGTCTTATTTCAGTGGGTCAGCTAGATGATGCTAGTTTTCACACCACTTTTGGCTTTCAGAGTTGGAAAATTCAAAAGGGCTCTATGCTTTTGGCCAGGGGTGCCAAGTGTGGGACTTTGTATCCCTTACATGTATCAGGGGTATTTGATCATGTTGTTGCAATAACCGAGCAGCCAAGCACTTCTTTGTGGCATTGCAGGTTGGGGCACATGAGCTAGCATGGAATGAAACTCTTATGCCATTTGGGTTATGTACCGCACCGCATTTGAGTTTCTCTGATTTTAAAGTTTGTGAGCACTGTCTCTATGGGAAGCAAACTAAATCGGCCCATAAAAGAAGGGGAAAGAAAGAGTTTGAAAAACTTGATTTGTTGCATTCAGACGTATGTGGTCCCATGCCTACACGGTCATTAGATGGGGCTGAATACTATGTGACATTCATTGATGATGCAACTAGGAAAGTGTGGGCTTATGCTATAGCTCAGAAGAGTGATGTGTTCCAGGTATTTCAGAAATGGATGGCCT
Source organism: Dipteris shenzhenensis (assembly GCF_047967505.1). Lineage (NCBI taxonomy): Eukaryota > Viridiplantae > Streptophyta > Polypodiopsida > Gleicheniales > Dipteridaceae > Dipteris > Dipteris shenzhenensis. The sequence continues at coordinate 22,317,817 of NC_141616.1, read as the reverse complement.
TGGTTGAGAATCAGTCAGGTAGAACGCTTAAATGCCTACGGACTGACAATGGTGGAGAGTATCTCTCTCATGACTTTCGGCATTTCTGTGATACACATGGGATTAAGAGGGAGCTCACATCCCCTCATACTCCAGAGCAAAATCCAGTTGCAGAAAAGATGAACCGTACCATTCAAGAAAGGTTGCAATGCATGCTTTCCAATGTAAGTCTTTCTGGTGGTTTTTGGGCTGAGGCAATGAAGACTGCAGTGCATGTGATCAATAGATCACCTAGTAAGAGTTTGGATGGTGGTATTCCTGAAGAGGCATGGAGTGGCAAGAAGCCCTCTTACTCTCATTTGTGTATATTTGGGTGTGAGGCATATGCACATGTGCCAAAAGAGCTTCAAAAGAAGCTAGATCCAAAGTCTAGGAAATGCATCTTTCTGGGTTATGGTGAAGGTGGAGAGATGGGCTATCGTCTCTGGGATCCAAAAGCAAAGAAGATCATACGCAGCCATGATGTAGTCTTCAATAAGAAGAAGATGCATAAGGCACCCATGAGGGATGTGGAAATGAGGAGAATCACTTTCTAGGATGTGAATCCACCTGCATATGTTGATAGATAGCAAGCTATCCATGCACCAAATGTGCAAGAAATGGTACCACCAAGTACTCCCACATGTATACAATCAAGGGTGGATGATGGATCATCTATTGGTGGAAATGATGAGCCAAATGTGGCTGATATGCAGGTGGGACAGTAAGCTAAAATGCCCTTGAGAAGATCATCTAGAGTGTCTAGACCGCTTGATAAGTTTGTTCTAGGGGTAGGCTATGTGATGCTTACTGATTGCAGGGAGCCTTCTTGCTACAGAGAGGCTATGATGCACGAGGATCAATGCAAGTGGGAGTATCCTATGCAATCAGAGATGAGTTCACTTATGAAGAATAAGACTTGGGACTTGGTTTCTTTGCCACATGGAAAGAAAGCATTGCCATGTAAATGGGTCTACAAAATGAAGGTCACAGGTGATGGTACGCCTAGGTACAAGGCCCGTTTGGTCGCTAAAGGGTTCAAGAAAGAGAAGGGTGTGGACTTTGATGAGATATTCTCTCCGGTCGTGAAGATGACCACACTTAGATGCATGCTTGGACTAGTGGCATCAGAGGATATGGAGCTTATGCAGATAGATGTCAAGACAGCTTTCTTGCATGGGGATTTGCATGAGGAAATTTACATGGTGTAGCCAGAAGGCTTTGAAGAAAAGGGCAAAGTGCATTTAGTCACACAAGCTAAAGAAGAGTCTCTATGATCTTAAGCAAGCGCCTAGAGAATGGTATCAAAAGTTTGATGCTTTCATTCAGTCCCAGGGTTTTAGAAGGAGTGAAATTGATCATTGTCTCTACACTAAAAGGGCTAAGGATGATAGCCTGATAATCTTGGCACTATATTTGGATGATATGCTATTGGCTAGCAAGAATACTTATGAGCTAAATGCATTAAAGGCCAAGTTGCATGAGGCCTTTGATATGAAGGATTTAGGATTTGCAAGTCAAATTCTTAGTATGCGCATCACGTGTGATCGTAGTAGGAAATTCTTTTGGCTTTCACAAAAAGAGTATGTTACAAAAGTATTGTAGCGTTTCAATATGGAGGGGGGGAAGGCAGTGAGTACTCCATTGCCTCCATATATGAAACTGAGTCATACAGATAGTCCCAAATCAGATGAGGAAAGGGCCATGATGGCCAATGTTCCTTATGCATCAGCAGTTGGGAGTCTTATGTATGCTATGATAGCTACTAGACCAGACATTGCATTTGCAGTGGGAGTTGTTAGCCGGTGTGACATGAAGTTGGGGGTAATAAACTTCACGCACCTCTTCACTTCCTGCTGCTTTCGAACTGACTGCCAAAGATATTTATCATTGAGAATGGGACATTAGAAAGAAGCTTTTATGCCAAGATACCACACCATACTTTCCTCCCTCAGATGAGAATGAAGATGGTAACATCCCAAGTGATGTTGTAATCAAGCATAGGGAGAAGGAAAGGATCAGCAGAGGCCATAATCTCAGCGAGCCGGTCTGCGCCAAAGAGAAGAGTGATACATTGTTGAAAGAAGATCTTGTGGCTCAACATGACATGAACTGATATATATCGAGGAGTTTGAAGGGGTTGATTAGGTCGGATGGGTAGATTCCGAGGAAACATTGCACCTCCTTCATAGACACCTTTACACTTAGCTCAAAACACTCTACAAACTGTCATTAGACACAGAGGCCTATAACTTTCGGTAGAGACATGATATCAAAGATTCAAGTATATAAAGAGATGCGGATTGAGATGGGCTTCGCGCTGATATAAGTTTCATTGAAAACAGACAGACGGTTGAAGAGATATGGACAGTTTACTGGAAGGGGGTAGAAACTATCATGAAAACATACTGTCAGACACAGAGACTCATAACTTTTTACAACAGTATCTGATTCAAGATCTGATCACATATAAGCATGCGCCTTGAAGAGAGCTTCATGCTGATATAAATTTCATTATAATCGGACTACCCGAGCAGAAAGTTATGAGCAAAATACTAACAGGGGGTCAAACTGTCATAAAAACTGCCCTCCACCTAGGCTAATTTCGCCTGAGCAGGATGCTCCCTCAAGACTCCACCTTCATCAACGATCCACCCCTCATAGATTTCGCCTAGAAGAGGGGAAGAAGTTTGCATGGTGGCTCGGGAAACAAGTGGACCATGTATGCACAGTGAGCGGCCGAATAGAAAGAACTTTCAAGGCTTTAAAAGAAAGAAAAGGGAAGAGACACTCAAGAGAGAGAGAACCTGAAGTGACATTTGTTACAAATAGAGTGAGAATCCACTCCAGCACTACAAACACAAGGGAGAAGAAGAGGTTTCATACATACAAGAGGGAGCGAAAGCTCCAAGACTACTCATAGAGAGAGAATAAACTAGAGAGAGATGGACTCAAGAGTCTACATGAGAGAATATCTACAAGAGGGAGAGAAGGCTCATGGAAGAGGCTTGGGGAGACTAGAACTACAGCAACATAAGGCCCAATGGTGGAAGAGATTCTGATGAACAAGGGAGAGGAGGGCTCCTTTTATAGAGATTTTGTTACCCTCCTTCACCCATTTACAATTGCTACTTGTAGATTCCTTTCCCCATCAATCACATAAGCACGTATGTCACCATCCATGTCCTTTTTGGCTACTCTTGCCATGTGTCCCATCAAAAGATGCTCAAGACTCTTAAAATATTGAGAAAGTCAAGAGTCTCCTCACATGGAGCCCATAGGGACCCTCTCTTTTCCACATGTCCACATCCTCCTTATTCCACATAGGAGTTCTAGAAGGATTCCTCTTGACTTCACACTCCTCCACATGCCTTCCACACGCTTGGCATGTGGCCTCTCTTATATTATTGGAACACATGGACATGAGCCCACCTCTTTATATGACTCACTCTTCCTATTTTCTAAAAAAGTCATAATATCCCATACACAAATAACTCTCACCCCATACCAAGGTATTTATAATTCATACCTATGGTATTTACAATGAGCCATTCCACTCATCCTCTCAATCCCATACAATATCATAGAAAATAGAAATAAGTGAGAGCCGCTAGGCTATCACTTGATACTCAAACCCTTATCAAACATAGAGAAAAACAATATCAATGCCAAGTTAAAAATATCAATTTTTGGCGTCACATCTTTCCTCCCCCCAGCAGATCCTCTCTAGTACAGAGAGGGTCTGCTGGCCCTCAAGGTGGTCGAGCATAGAAGAATTTAAGGTGGTACTCATTGGTGCGTCCGGGTATCACCATGCCATCAACATCCTCAAGCTGATAGGTTCCATTTGTGACATTCATATACATCCTTATGGAGGCATGGCCAAAAGTAACCAATCTCTACTTCTGTTGTGGAGTTAACCCTCGAGGAAACATGACTTCTTCCACATATTGCTGAACATCTTGTAGTTTTGGCCATCCAAGAAACCACCCCCTGGTCTGGTACTACAATGGCTTGAGTAGCTAACTCATCTGCCCTTTGATTTTCTTTTCTGTTTATATGAACAAACTTGCAAAAATCAAACTGACTACATAGTGCCATAGCCTTTTGATTAAGCTCCTTCAAATGAGGACTTCTTGTCTGGTAATGCCCTTGCATTTGCTTTATAATAAGCTGAGAATCTCCTCTTACTTCCAATTCTTTAACTTGACTTTGAAGACAACCCTCCAAACCAAGAATCAAAGCATTATACTCAGCTGCATTGTTAGTTGTGATACCTGGAAGCTCTTGTCCTCTTGCCCATACCTCTTGACCTTCATGATTCATCAAGACTATCCCCCCGGCTCCTTGTTGGCATGAAGGACTAAAAGCCCCATCAAAATACAAAACAAAAGCTGTTGGTGGTGTATCCCTTTCATCTTTAATGTTCTCCTTACATTTCTTTTCTTCTCCTAGATCCTCCCGCCTTGTAAGCAAATCTACCATAGTGGACCTAGTGGTATTTTCAGTGACAAAAGAAAAAGAGAACTCTTGAAGCTCTGACAACCATTTTGCAAATCTCCCCCCAGGATTAGGCTTGCGAACTAGATATGCTAATACAGACTGAGAGGTAAGGAAGAAAAATGGTCGAGGTAATAAATAGGAGCGAAACTTTCTGACGGAAAACACCAAAGAGAGAGCTTGCTGCTCCATTTCTTCATACCTTGTTTCCACATCTGTAAGCTGTCGGCTGGCATAATAGATGGGTTACATTCTACCTGCCTCTCCTTTTTGTAGCAATACAACACCAACTGAATGCAAAGATACACTGGGATTTACATAAAAGTCTTGAGACCAATCCGGGGGCTTCAATATTGGGCCCTTACTCATGGCCTCCTTAAGTTGCTGGAAAGACTCTTGTTGCTCCATACCCCATTGGAAAGAAACTCCTTTTCTTGTCAACAAGTTCATGGGATGCACTATCTCTGTGAAATCATCACAAAAGCGTTGATAATACTTGCTCTTTCCTAGAATTCTGTGAACACCAGTGACACTCTCAGGACTTGGCAATGCCATGATTGCTTGTCAGGATCCATTTGCAGGCCTTCTTGAGACACAATATGCCCCAACAAGACTACTTTTGTTTGAGCCAAATGACACTTGCTAGGATTTAGACACCCTTTTGCTTCATCAATCCTAGCTAAGGCCATCTTTAACTTCTCCATGTGATCTATCACCGAGAATAAATGCAAAAATCATCCAAAAACACCCGTATGAACTTTCCCAAGTAAGGCTCTAGGACTTGACTCATGAACCTTTGAAATGTAGCTGGTGCATTAGTCAACCCAAAAGGCATCACTTTGTAAGCAAAAACTCCCCAAGGTGTGACAAATGATGTTTTCTTTTGATCTTCCTCCCGAATACGAATTTGAAAGTACCCAGAATACCCATCACATACAGAATACATCTCATGCCCTGCTACTTGGTCTAGTATTTCATCTTGGAATGGCAAAGGAAAATGATCCCTCTTAGTGCATGCATTCAAAGGACGAAAGTCCACACAAACTCGCCACTTATTTCCTTTCTTTGGTGTGACAACTATAGGAGATATCCATTTTGAATCATCAACAGGAAAGATGAATCCCACCTCAAGTAGTTGTGTTACCTCTTTCTTTAGTGCCTCAGCTTGGATCACCCCCAATCGCCTTAAGCGTTGCATAACTGGCTTGCTTTCTGGCTTCAACTCAATCTTGTGCTCCACAAGAGAGACTGGCCGAACCTGTGAATAGCTTGTTGCAAAGAGACATGGAAAATCATCTAGCATATCTAAGTACTAGAGCTTCTCACTACCTGATAGAGAATCACCAAGAAGCTCTTCATTGCGTTGGCATCGTTTAATGTGCTCCACATCCTCCACATGAAGTGTCTCTATAGGATCTTCTTGCACCACCACCTTGTTCCTTCCTGACTCATCCCGATCAGCACCAAGACAAAGACCAAAGGCCACTCCTTCCACCTCACCCTCTGAGTTGGACTCCTCGGAACTACACCCTGTCTCTTCTTCTTCATGGGTTAAGTCAGAGCTTGAACTCTCTGATGTTGAAGACTCCTCCTTGACAACTTCCTTTTTGCGGCTTCTGATGTCGTAGCGCACCTTCTTATCATTTCCCTGCAAAATCAATTCTCCAGTATCCCACTTTTGAACAGCCTTCACCTTGCGTAGCCAAGGCCTTCCCAAGATCAATGGATAGGCACGTGCATCTGGCTTGGTAGGGATCACCTGAAAAGTAGTCAGCACAGAAATTCCACATACATCCACTTCTAGATTCTTCACAACTCCCAAGGTCTTAACCCTAGTGTTGTCAGCCAATTTGATGCGATAAGGAGAGGTAGTACTAGAGTATTTTAAATTAGCATCAATCATGGTCTTCTCACTCATGACATTAATCGATGCACCTCCATCAATGTACACATTAGAAATCACTTGACCATCAATGATCACATCAACCACAGGTACATCATCACCAACATCTATATCTACCTTTTGAACAACAGGATTGGCACTTTTCTTCTTTTTCTTCTTTGACACCCTTGTGCTTGCTAGTTTTCCCCATTCCTTCCATAGTTTTGGAGACAAAGTAAGTAATTGACCAAAGGTGATATGAGCTTCCTTTTCTTTAAGGTCGGACAACAAGTCATAGCTTCCAATTCCTTGTCCTAAAGGAAAGTATGACTGGCTAATTCTCCTTCTAGATGCCTTCTTTTTCTTACTACGGTGTTCCTCTTCCTGATGTTCCTCATCTACTTCTTCCTTGCTTTCTTCTTCTTCTTTTGGTTTACCACGCCCCCGTTTAGCCATCATTACCTCTCTTTCCTCATCCCCTGAAGAAGCTTCTAACAAGGATACTTGTTTTTCTTCTTTCTTTCTCAATCTAGGACACTTGGGGTGATAGTGACCTTTTTCATTACATTCATAGCAAGTGACCCCACTCCTATCTCGAGGCCTATCTTCACTCTTTGGTGCTCTAGGTTGTCGTGCATTAACCAAATGCAATTTCAAATCAGCAAACTCTGCCATCAATTGGGAGATATTATGATCTAACTCAAAGGATTTTGGTACCTGAGGAGTGCCCATTACCTCCACCTTAGAAGTTGAAGCTGTTGAAGACACAAAAGAGGATTCGATCTTTAGAGAAGCTTCTTTCTTGGTCGCAATGCGAAGTGCCTCCACGTATGTTGTTGGATCTTTACTCATTACCTTTGAGCAAAGACGAGGCTCCAAAGCCATAACAAATTTGCTCATCTTTAAGTGCTCCATCCCTGAGAGACTTTGAGGGGCCGATGATGCAGATGCCACAGCTCGCAAAGCTGCCCTTTCATACTTTGTCCATAAAGTTTCATATCGGATTGCCAACGCAGAGACCAACTCACCCTCTCCTTGATAGAACCGGTCCAACTGCAACATCATAGCATTTGGTGACTCCACTCCCCCAAATCTCTGCTTCATTGCTGCCACCACTTGGTCCCAGTCCTCCTTGGTAGAGTCTGGCAAGGTCTCATGCCAACTCAAGGCTACACCTTCAAGAAAATCAAGCAAAATCTCTGCCCGATCCTTCATGGACCATCCAGAAAGCTGGCATCCTCGAACAAAATCCCGAAGATAAGACTCCGGGTCTTCCCCTTGGGTCCCTCGAAACACTGGAATCTTCACCATGATGAAACACAAAAAGGAAACACCAAGATCCAAATAATATCCCAAACAAGATCTTAACAAGATCCCACAGAGCCTTAGTATACCAAGACCAACTTATTATGCATAACCACTTATTGAAAACCCTCCACAATGTGATCCTCAACAAAATCTTCAAAAATAAGTGACCAACCAGCACCATGAAAACATTGTGTATACATGCATTCTAGAATCACCCTTCTCACAATAGGAAGTGCACATAAAAGCTTCAAGATATTGTAATCTTCATCATTTGCATAGCAAAAGAAGTCGAAAGCATTAAGAATCACCACTCCACTGTTATAGTCAAAAACTACCCAAAGACTCAACTCTTCTTCACACCAAGCTGCCAGTGCATGGATCAATCCCCAATTTATCATTGTGCCTATTGCCGGCATTGTCGATTCACCAACATATTCAACAATGCAAACATAAAGGATATGATCATGGTGATTGTGCGAATAGCTTGAGCATCACCTTCACAATCTTCAAGTTCTCTTAAACGGCGGGTTGCAATCTCTTCTAACGGAGTTCTTCCAGGCATCTTCTTTATCTCATACAAACACATGCCTCTTCTAGGCATAACATGCAATCAAGTACACCCGAGACCGTTTAGTAAGGTGGGATGAATCCAATACCAAACGTACCCGGTGTCTCCACCAAAAGATGTGACATGAAGTTGGGGGTAATAAACTTCACGCAGCTCTTCACTTCCTGCTGCTTTCGAACTGATTGCCAAAGATATTTATCATTGATAATGGGACATTAGAAAGAAGCTTTTATGCCAAGATACCACACCATACTTTCCTCCCTCAGATGAGAATGAAGATGGTAACATCCCAAGTGATGTTGTAATCAAGCATAGGGAGAAGGAAAGGATGAGCAGAGGCCATAATCTCAGCGAGTCGGTCTGCGCCAAAGAGAAGAGTGATACGTTGTTGAAAGAAGATCTTGCGGCTCAACATGACATGAACTGATATATATCGAGGAGTTTGAAGGGGCTGATTAGGTCGGATGGGTAGATTCCGAGGAAACATTGCACCTCCTTCATAGACACCTTTACACTTAGCTCAAAACACTCTACAAACTGTCATTAGAGACAGAGGCCTATAACTTTCAGTAGAGACATGATATCAAAGATTCAAGTATATAAAGAGATGCAGCTTGAGATGGGCTTCGCGTTGATATGAGTTTCATTGAAAACAGACAGACGGTTGAAGAGATATGGACAGTTTACTGGAAGGAGGTAAAAACTATCATGAAAACATACTGTCAGACACAGAGACTCATAACTTTTTACAACAATATCTGATTCAATATCTGATCATATATAAACATGCGCCTTGAAGAGAGCTTCGCGCTGATATAAATTTCATTATAATCGGACTACCGAGTAGAAAGTTATGAGCAAAATACTAACAAGGGGTCAAACTGTCATAAAAACTGCCCTCCACCCAGGCTAATTTCGCCTGAGCAGGATGCTCCCTCAAGACTCCACCTTCATCAACGATCCACCCCTCATAGATTTCGTCTAGAAGAGGGGAAGAAGTTTGCATGGTGGCTCGGGAAACAAGTGGACCATGTATGCACAGTGAGCGGCCGAATAGAAAGAACTTTCAAGGCTTTAAAAGAAAGAAAAGGGAAGAGACACTCAAGAGAGAGAGAACCTGAAGTGACATTTGTTACAAATAGAGTGAGAATCCACTCCAACACTACAAACACAAGGGAGAAGAAGAGGTTTCATACATACAAAAGGGAGCGGAAGCTCCAAGACTACTCATAGAGAGAGAATAAACTAGAGAGAGATGGACTCAAGAGTCTACATGAGAGAATATCTACAAGAGGGAGAGAAGGCTCATGGAAGAGGCTTGGGGAGACTAGATCTACAGCAACATAAGGCCCAATGGTGGAAGAGATTCTAATGAACAAGGGAGAGGAGGGCTTCTTTTCTAGAGATTTTGTTACCCTCCTTCACCCATTTACAATTGCTGCCTGTAGATTCCTTTCCCCATCAATCACATAAGCACGTATGTCACCATCCATGTCCTTTTTGGCTACTCTTGCCATGTGTCCCATCAAAAGATGCTCAAGACTCTTAAGATATTGAGAAAGTCAAGAGTCTCCTCACATGGAGCCCATAGGGACCCTCTCTTTTCCACATGTCCACATCCTCCTTATTCCACATAGGAGTTCTAGAAGGATTCCTCTTGACTTCACACTCCTCCACATACCTTCCACACGCTTGGCATGTGGCCTCTCTTATATTATTGGAACACATGGACATGAGCCCACCTCTTTATATGACTCACTCTTCCTATTTTCTAAAAAAGTCATAATATCCCATACACAAATAACTCTCACCCCATACCAAGGTATTTATAATTCATACCTATGGTATTTACAATGAGCCATTCCACTCATCCTCTCAATCCCATACAATATCATAGAAAATAGAAATAAGTGAGAGCCGCTAGGCTATCACTTGATACTCAAACCCTTATCAAACATAGAGAAAAACAATATCAATGCCAAGTTAAAAATATCAATTTTTGGCGTCACACCGATATATGGCTAATCTAGGAAAGAGGCATTGGGAGGTAGTTAAGTGCATCATGAGGTACATGAAGGGTACCAAGGAGATGTGCATCTGCTTTGGCCTTTAAGTGGGAGGTTGTGGGGTTTAAAGGTCACTGTGCCTTTACCCTAATTATGTACAATACTCAAACACATATATAAATGAATGAAAAAGAAGATTAGGGTGTTCTACACCCACCAAAACTTGTGTGGCTCTCTGTTTCTCTCTCTCCCTCTTCCATTCTTGCTTCCTTTGAGAGCACTCTCAGAGTGTATCGTGAATTGATAGGTATAGCAATTTGTTACTACCAAAAATTATAGAAGAAGGTCAATGGAGGCTTTTCTAACAAAAGCTTAATCTATTTAAAGGATCAATCTTGGTCCTTTAAATCCTTTATCCTTTTTCAATAACCTAGTGAATGGTAAGTTCTAAGATGCATAGTCAATAAAATGCCTATAATACTACATGCCTCCCAAAAAGCTCTATAGTAGCTAAGTGATACTTTGTGGAACAACAATCCCTCTTCTCCTTTTCACTTTCTTAGGATTGATTATGATGCCTCAAATGCTGATAACATGTCCCAAAAGCACTACATAAAGACATTGAACATGCATTTCTTAGGGATAAGTGCAATTGATTGATTACAATACTTTACCAATGCTTTTCTCATTTAAGTTTCATTTGGGATGAAGGTATTTCCAAGATAAGATCACCCATGAATATTTCTAGATAATAAAGTGCTCATGTATATCTGGTAAGTGCCTCATGCATTTCACAACTTAAAAGGCATTACATGACCACCAAAATCCCCAACGATTGACACAAATTGGTCGTTAACTTGAGGCCAACATTGCCATGCCTGAAGATAGTAAATCAAAGCCATAACCAGTTAGCCAGATAAAGATCCCTAACACTGCCATGAAGCTTGAAACACACTGTGCAAACTATTAAACACAAAGATTTAATAGAGGTGGTATACAGAAAGGCATGCACCCATACCTGTGGCTTAGAAGAGCTGCATTCTTGAGCCTTTCATCTAGCCGATCTCTTGCTTCCATAAACACTTATTTCATTAATTTTGGACTCATATGTCTACTTTTGGACTATTCCTTAAAATCCTTCCCAACTGAAAAGTTTACTTTATGAAACTGTCATTCGAGAATCAAAAGTTTACTTTCTGGCACTATCATTTTCACATAAGACATTTCAAAATATCTCTCTACAATGTTGTACAAATAATATAAAAACTACTATTAAATCCTAAATTTGTATTTCTTGTTTATAAGAATCATATTCTTAAAATAAAAAATCCGAGTTATTAGTTTAAATCCATGAAAAACCATGCTATTGAGGATTCACAACATTTTGAAAATGTATACATAAGAGACTTGTAAGACTCTTTTTACTTTCAATGCAGAAAACTATAACACTCTTGAATATTCAAGAAATTAAAAGGTTTATATACACATGAGACATGATGGAAGCCTCTTTTGTACTCCAAAAAATAGCAATAGCTATGCTTGCAATTTTACATTATCATGTCATAAGTTTTACAACAAATATTGCTCTGGATGAGTCTTTGTACAAAGGATCTCCTGTGGCCTTTTCAATAATTAAATTTTATTTTACAATGAGTTTAGTACAAATGGCCGATCCAAACATTTGCTTGTTTGAATGTCCTTTTCTATCATGATCACAGAAATGAGCGATCCAAACATTTGCTTGTTTAAAATGTCCTTTCTGTCGTCACTTGTCGCTTGGGTGCCATCTTCATTCACTCTCATCTAACAACCACCACCACCTTCACTCTTTCTCGATATTTGAATGGTGTTATCATGGGCATTCTTCATTTGCGCTATCTCCTTCTACTTCCTCCCGGGTGAGCATCTTTGTGAACTCTATAATGTGCATAATAATTGGTTGCGGTAATTTTATTTTGTCTTCTACATCATACCCCATGTGCTTCTTTGTTTTCTTTGACCTTGATTTCCAGGATACTATGACTGTCTCTGTGGAAAGTCTTGAAATTGCTTCATGGTTTGGGACCCATTCCTTTTTCAAACAACTACTATACAATGTACTGTTATCTTGGTTCTCCTTCCTGCCCCTTGGCTCATACCATACCGCTGTAAATGTTGTAGCTCTCCCCCGGTCATCCATGCTCACGTCAACTACTTTTGCAACCCAAAACTTCACGTTCTCATGTTCATCATCCGATGGTCGAACTACAACAAAACAATGGACATCTATGTCTATTTGTGGCATAAACTCTCTCTTCTTGGGTCCACAATACACGATTCAAACTCATTTTCAAAGAGACCACATGCTGGACGCAAGTCATTACCAACATTTGGCCAAAATAAAGGCCGTTCTGCCTTAATATCATCTTCTCGCATTTTTGCAAGGTCCTTTATCAATTGGTAGGTCTTGCTAATTACAACAGTAGTGTGTTCCTTCCAAGAGGGCTTCCAATCAGGAAATTTCCAGAGCATTTCCTCTTTGTATGCAATAAAAGCTTTTAAGCCTTCTATTTCACCTTTCGATTTCTCGCTGAATTCTTTTATAGGAGCCCATGTTGGATGCATTTCTTTGCTCGGGATTGAAGTTAAGAGAGAGTAAGGTTCTTCAGGTTCCCATTTTGTATCAAGAGAAATTTAGTGTTGCCATTGCATCACTGGTTTTTCATCCTTTAAGAAAAATCGAAAATAGTGTGGAGCGCTATGACCAATCAGGGCATCACCACCTTTTTGTATGAAAGGTAGAATAAAGATATTCCAATCATACATCCTCTCAACCATTGAGCATATTGTTCCTTCCTTACGGCCACCAACTTGCCTCCCACATTTTCTTATCAAGTCATCCATTGTCTCCATGTCCTTGTGTTTTAGTTCTCTTGAAACTGTGCTAAATACCTGATCGATATCCTCATGTGTGTGCCCAACCAAAAAAAACCCAACTTCAATCTCATTGAAGATTCTATGAGCGATTAGCATTGAGCAAAATGCAAAGAAGAGTACATTCTTATTCTCTCGTCCGCAATTGTCTGCTTGTATTCTTAAAGTTGCTGGTAGGCGACCTTTTTCTGCATGTACATTGTGAATTGCCTTCATAACGGATGTTACAACTTGATTGCTATCGTGTAGATGCAAGGAATCAATCCATATGTCTGCAAAAAACTTAAATCCGTGCACTAACACTCCACATAGATGTGTCTTTAAAAAGTATTTGCCTTGTAGCTTAGGTGGAGTGTTAATGAATCGAGGTAATGTTGTTGTATTTTGATCCATACCATCTACAATAATGCACATGTACTCATTTGGGTGAGAAATAGCTTGCTCCTTCCAAAATGCATATTTTATTCTAGAATGTCGAACAAGTCCATGATGAAATTCTCTCTTTCTTTTGTAAGCTTCTTTTTGTTCTGGAGATGTTGCACTCTCAAGTGCTTGCTTTAAATCATCACAGTCGTTGCACTTTAACATTTTTTGCCTCTTTGGGATTTTAACATGTCCAAAGCTTTTTTTCCAAAGAGTATACAAAGTATGAAAAGATGCCGGTGCATGCCCTCTTTGCCTCTGTGTTTCTCCAATAGAGTTAAATACTTCTTTTTTGGTCAAACCTATCGGAAGATGCATTTCTGATAGGTGGGGTTGCGGTAAAGCATTTTCATAAATGTAATCTTTCAAAATTGCTGTTGCCGCAACCGTTGAGGCTCTTGTTTTGGGCCTTCCTATGTTTCCATGAATGTTAAATTTAACTCCATACTTTGCTTTATTAGCCAAATTCCAATATGTGCCATGTGATAATCCTGTAATAATGCGATATGCATTATTGCATCTACTTTTTCCATTTATAAGAGGCCTTATTTGATGTCCTGAACTTCGCCTTCTCTTATCATTTACAAGAAAGCAAGACAATCTCGTGAGTAGGTATTCATTTCTTCTGCTTCCTTTCCTTTGCCAGACATGTTCTCTACAACCCTTGATGTCATGTAAGTTAATGGATCGCATACATGTATGCTTACAGCATGTAGATCGCATTGCTTTTAGCATAACATCTTCATTCATTACTCTTATTCTCTTTGGTTGCTTTTCTGGATCTGCCTGCACTCGTTGTCTTTTCATGCATCTGTATGTCCGTTTTGGGACCTTCTGTTCATTCTTATTTGGATTTGTGTAGTTCTCCTTGTAAGATTTATTTATCATGTTGTTTTCATGAGATGTTGCATCCTTGATCTTATCACTCTGACAGTCAAATACTGAATATTCCTTTGTTGATGTCATCCTTGCTTTTGATACATTCGTCAAACCATTTGTAACATTTACAAGTTCACAATCAAAGTCAAACACCGAATAGTCCTTTGTTGATCTCATCCCTAGTTTTGATACAATCGTAGAACCACTTGTCACAATGGCATTAGAGTGTCCCGAATGATCTTCAAACTCATCTATTCCTGAGAGAACATCACTCATTGATGCACTTTCTATGGATTTCATAACTCCATAGTCAGTGGTGATAGAGTGTCCAGAATGATCTTCAAACTCATCTATTCCTGAGAGAACATCGCTCATTGATGCACTTTCTATGGATTTCATAACTCCATAGTCTTGAAACTCCTCTACTCCAGAGAGAACATCACTCATTATACTATCGTGCATGATTTCCATAATTCCATAGTTACCTGCTTTGACTCCAAGAACTTTATCAGTATCCATGAAGCCATCCATGCTTGAAGATATAACACTTTTCACATCTTTGCCCAAGTTCTCAATGTGCATGAATCATCCACCCCGGATAAGGCATCACTTGTGAAATATTTTTCTTTCTCGGTACCAATGAACTCATCGACTTCTGATAAGACGTCAGTGCTATAGTTGAGTGCATTGGAATCATCCATCTCTGAAGGAATAGAGCTTGGTACATTGGCATATTCTTTCAATTCTTTGATGTTGTAGTATACATTATGTTTATCATTAAAAACCACATGCCGAGTCTTTCCAATCTTTAAAAATTGCATGCTCCATCTCAAATTCTTACCTACCTCATAGTAGGGACCATCCAATGACATTGAGTTATCATCCATACCATCATCAGTAACTTTTTGAATTCTCATCTACGCAAATGTCCAGTGTTCAACTTGTTCAAATCCCAAGACTTAACCTTCTGCTACATACTTATTTGTAAATGATAACATTTGTAAAATATCTCCCACTCTAAAATCCAAAGATATGCACTTTGTATTCCTGATGACATGTGTTGGATAAGTCTCATCTCTGTCCCATGCAATAAATGCTTTGTTGGAAGTATTATAGGGCATAACATCTCCAAGGATCTCCATATCCCCACACTTATGCTTTAGCTCAACATGTGCACTAAGAATCCTTGATACGATAACCGCTACCTTATCTTCGCCAAGTCTTCTAAAGTGACAAATAGAATTTGGATCACTTTCATGGATTGTAGCAAATGCAACTACTTCTCTTTTGTAACATAAAATCACCTCCATCCCCGGAATAAATTTTGTAGCCATCTCCTTTGTGAGTTTCCTTTGCAAACAAGCTGTAACAACCATTATAAAGAACATTAGTCTTTTCTCAATAATCTACTTTATTAATGATTTAAAAATCTAGAACGTGTTTGAAAATTTAATTAGACACTAACCAATAACAACTGTAAACCAATAACAACCCTAAACCCTAAACCCAAACCGTAAACCAAAACAACCCTAAACCCTAACCAATAACAACCCTAAACCCTAAACCCTAAACCCTAAACCCTAACCCCCAAACCCTAAACCCTAAACCCTAACCCCCAAACCCTAAACCCTAAACCCTAACCCCCAAACCCCAAACCCTAACTCCCAAACCCTAAACCCTAAACCCCAAACCCTAAACCCTAACTCCTAAACCCTAAACCCTAACTCCCAAACCCTAAACCCTAAACCCCTAAACCTTAAACCCTTAACCCTAACCCCCAAACCCTAAACCCTAAACCCTACCTCCCAAACCCCAAACCCTAAACCCTAAAACCCAAAATCCTAAATCCTAAACCCTAACTCCTAAACCCTAAACCCTAAACCCTTAACCCTAACCCCCAAACCCTAAACTCTAAACCCTAACTCCTAAACCTAGATCCTAAACCCTAAACCCTTAACCCTAACCCCCAAACCCTAAACTCTAAACCCTAACCCCCAAACCCTAAACCCTAACTCTTAAACCCTAAATCCTAAACCCTAAACCCTAACTCCTAAACCCTAAACCCTAAACCCTAAATCCCAAACCCTAATCCCTAAACCTTAAACTCTAACTCCCAAACCCTAAACCCTAACCCCTAAACCCTAAACCCTAAACCCTAACTCCTAAACCCTAAACCCTAAACCCTAACTCCCAAACCCTAAACCCTAAACCCTAACTCCCAAACCCTAAACCCTAAACCCCAAACCCTAAACCCTAAACCCTAAACCCTAAACCTTAAACTCTAACTCCCAAACCCTAAACCCTACCCCCAAACCCTAAACCCTAAACCCTGACCCCCAAACCCTAAACGCTAAACCCTAAACCCTAAATCCTAAACCCTAACCCCCAAACCCTAAACCCTAAACCACCAAACTCTAAACCCTAACCCCCAAACCCTAACCCTCAAACCTTGAACCCTAAACCCTAACTCACCAAACCCCAAATCCTAAACCCAAACCACGAAATCCTAAACCTTAAATCCTATGAGTGTTTTCAAGTAATATCATTTATTTAAGTAATAGTTTTAATTAGAATTCATAAGTAATAGTGGAATTGATAGTTGGGAGGGTGGTAGTGGGAGAAAGGGAGAGTGGGAAAGTGGAGAAAGGGAGTGTGGGAGGGTGGTAGTGGGAGAAAGGGAAAGTGGGAGAGGGAGTGGGAATGGGGGCGGTGGGGGTGGGGGTGGGAGGATGGGAGTGGGAGTGGGAGAGGGAGTGGGAATGGGGGAGGTGGGGGTGGGGGTGGGAGTGGGAGAATGGGAGTGGGAGTGGGAGAGGGAGTGGGAATGGGGGAGGTGGGGGTGGGGGTGGGAGAATGGGAGTGGGAGTGGGAGAGGGAGTGGGAATGGGGGAGGTGGGGGTGGGGTGAGGGTGGGAGGATGGGAGGATGGGAGTGGGAGTGGGAGGGGTGGGGAGTGGGAGTGGGAGGATGGGAGTGGGAGAGGGAGTGGGAATGGGGGAGGTGGGGGTGGAAGTGGGAGGGGTGAGGTGGGGGTGGAAGTGGGAGGGGTGAGGTGGGAGGATGGGAGTGGGAATGGGGGAGGTGGGGGTGGAAGTGGGAGAGGGTGGGGTGGGAGGATGGGGGAGGGAGTGGGAGTGGGAGGTGGGGGGGTGGGAAAATGGAGTGGGAGTGGGGAATGGGGGAATGGGGGGGTGGGAAAATGGGAGTGGGAGAGGGAGTGGGAGGATGGGTTGGGAGGGGTGAGGTGGGGAGGATAAGGGTGGGAGATGGGAGTGGGAGTGGGAATGGGGGGGGAGGGTGGGGGTGGGAGGATGGGAGGGGTGAGAGGTGTAGGGGTGATGGGAGTGGGTGGGAGAATGGAGTGGGAGTGGGAGTGGGAGTGGGAGTGGGAGTGGAATAGGGGAGGTGGGGGTGTGAGGGTGGGAGTGGGAGGGGTGGGGTGGGAGGATGGGAGTGGGAGAGGGAGGAAATGGGGAAGGTGAATGAATGGGCGTGGGCGTGGGAGTGAGAAATGGGGGAGGTGGGGTGGGAGGATGGGGTGGGAGTGGGGAGTGGGAATGGGTGGGAGTGGGAATGGGGTGGGAGGATGGGGTGGGTGGGAGAGAGAGAGAAGATAATCTAATAGAGAGGCCAATGGGAGAGGAGATAATGTTATAGAAGGACCAAAGAGAGAGAAGCACTTAAAACCCCTAGTTTTTCTTATATATACTCTCCTTCTCTCATTGTTTCTCTCATTTCAACAAGGAAGAGCAAGAGAAGCAAAAAGAGGAGGAAGAGCAAAAGCAAGCACAAAGCATCGATTTCAACTTTTTTGCAGGTACTTTTTTTAAAATTTGTATTCTTTGAAATTTTATTATAGAGAGAGAAAAGTGAAGGAAAGATTTTTAGAGAGAGAAAAGAAGAGAGAGTGTCTTTGCTGCCCGGCAGCAAAAGAGAGAGAGAAGAGAGAGGCAGAGAGAGGAGAGAAGGGGGAAAGAGAGGGGAGAGAAAGGGAGGGGGAGAGAAGGGGGGGGGGAAGAGAGACGAGGAGAGGGGGAGCCGCGAGGGGGGGAGAGAGAGAGAGGGGAGGGGGAGGGCCGCTGCCGCGGCAGCGGCAGAGGGGCGGGAGGGAGGGGGAGCAGAGGGGGGGAGGGAGGGGGGCGGCGAGAGAGGGAGGGGGGGCGGGGAGAGAGAGGGGGGAGAGGGAGGGGAGGCGAGGGGGGAGAGGGAGGGGAGGGGGCCGCTGCCGCTGCCGCGGTAGCAAGAGAGGGGGAGGGGGGGAGAGGGAAGGGGGGGCGGTGAGAGGGAGAGGGGAGAGGGAGGGGTGGGGGCCACGGCGAGAGAGGGAGGGGGGCGGTGAGAGGGAGGGGGGAGAGGGAGGGGAGGGGGCCGCTGCCGCGGTAGCGGCAGCGAGAGAGGGGGAGGGGGGGGAGGGGAGGCGGAAGGGAGGGGGCCGGTGCCGCTGCCGCGGCAGCGAGAGAGGGGGAGGGGGGGAGAGGGAAGGGGGGGGGCGAGGGCAAGGGGGGGAGAGAGAGAAGGGGGGGCGGTGAGAGGGAGGGGGGAGAGGGAGGGGAGGGGGCCGCGGCGAGAGAGGGAGGGGGGGCGGTGAGAGGGAGGGGGGAGAGGGAGGGGAGGGGGCCGCTGCCGCAGCAGCGACAGCGAGAGAGGGGGGAGGGGGGAGAGGGGAGGGGGAGGGGAGGGGGAGAGGGAGGGGAGGGGGCCACTGCCGTTGCCGTGGCAGCGAGAGAGGGGGAGGGGGGGGAGAGGGAAGGGGGGGGGCGGGGAGAGAGAAGGGGGGGCGGTGAGAGGGAGGGGGGAGAGGGAGGGGAGGGGGCCGCGGCGAGAGAGGGAGGGGGGGCGGTGAGAGGGAGGGGGGAGAGGGAGGGGAGGGGGCCGCTGCCGCGGCAGCAGCAGCGAGAGAGGGGGAGGGGGGGGAGAGGGAAGGGGGGAGGGGGGGGCAGCGAGAGGGAAGGGGGGGGGAGAGAGAAGGGGGGGGAAAGGGAGGGGAGGGGAGGGGGGGAGAGAGAAGGGGGGGGGCTGCGGCCGCTACCGCGGCAGCGAGAGAGGGGGAGGGGGGGAGAGGGAAGGGGGGGGGCCACTGCCACTGCCGCGGCAGCGAGAGAGGGGGAGGGGGGAGAGAGGGAAGGGGGGAGGGGGCGGGGGCAGCGAGAGAGAGGGGAGGGGGAGAGAGAGAGAAGGGGGGGGGCCACGGCCGCTGCCGCGGCAGCGAGAGAGGGAGGGGAGGAGAGAGAGAAGGGGGGGCGACGAGAGAGAGGGGGAGAGGGAGGGGAGGGGAGGGGGAGAGAGAGAAGGGGGGGGGCCGCGGCAGCGAGAGAGGGGGAGGGGGGAGAGGGAAGGGGGGAGGGGGTAGGGGCAACGAGAGAGAGGGGAGGGGGAGAGAGAGAGAAGGGGGGGGCCGCGGCCGCTGCCGCGGCAGCGAGAGAGGGAGGGGGGGGGAGAGAGAGAAGGGGGGGGTAGCGAGAGAGAGGGGAGGGAGAGAGAGAGGGGGAGGGGGGGAGAGGGAAGGGGTGGGGAGAGGGAAGAGAGAGGGGGGGCCGCTGCCGCGGCAGCGAGAGAGGAGGGGGGAGAGAGAGTAGGGGGGAGATGCGAGAGCGAGAGAGAGGGGGAGGGAGAGAGAGAGAGGAGGGGGGGCCGCTGCCGCGGCAGCGAAAGAGAGGGAGGGGTGGAGAGAGAGAGAGAGAGGGGGGGGAGAGAGAGAGAGAGGGGGAGGCCGCTGCCGCGGCAGCGAGAGGGAGAGAGGGGGGAGAGAGAGAGAGAGGGGAGGGGGGGGAGGTCGCGGCAAGTGAGAGAGAGAGTGGGGAGCGCAAGTGAGAGAGAGGGAAAAGGTGAGGAGAAAGGGAGAGAGAGAGAGAGAGGGGAAATGAAGAGGAGGGGAGAGAGTAGACTAAGATGAGAGGAAACGTAGACTAGAGCGGAGAGGAAAGAGAGAGAGAGAAGAGTGAGAGAGATGAAAATTTAGAGAGGGAGGACACGAGAAAGTACGATCGAGATAGAAAATCTTACCAATGAAGAGGAGAAATGAGTGGGCGACGATCGAGACAAGATGAAGAAGCTACGATCAATGAGGCATATGAGAGGAGATTGGTATGTGATTTAGTCTAAACTTAAACAAACAAAACTATAAACCTTGGTGTTTGATGAAAATTTAGAGAGGAAGGGCACAAGAGAAAGTACGATCGAGATAAAAAATCTTACCAATGAGGAGAAAAAATGAGTGGGCGACGATCAAGAAGAGATAAAGGAGAGATGTTTTGATGGAAGAATTTGGGAGCTACGATCAATGAGGCATATTAGAGGAGATTGGTGTGTGATTTAGTCGAAACTTAAACAAACAAAACTATAAACCTTGGTGTTTGAAAAGAGAAACGTGTGGAAACTAGAATTTCAAATTTCCCGCCTTTTTTTAAACTATGAATCCTTGTGTTTGAAAAGACAAACGTGTGAAAACTTGAAAATTGTGATAAAAGACAACCTTGTGTTTCAAAAGACAAACGCGTGGATGTGAAAATTGTGATAAAAGACAACCTTGTGTTTCAAAAGACAAACGCGTGAATGTGAAAAGACAAATGTATGCTAAAAGCAAAACTTGTAGAAACTTGAATTTTAAATTTTTTTGTTTTCGAATTTAAAATGAGTTTCACTTTCATTTTTAATTTACTAGTTTAATTTAGACTATAATGCATTTTGTTTTGGAATATAAAAAGTATAATTTTAATTTTATTACATTTTAAATTAAAATTTTAAAAGTAGTTTAACTTACATTCGTTGTTATTACTTTAATTTATTTCTTTTTAGGGAGAATATTCGTTATTATTACTTTAATTTATTTCTTTTTAGGGAGAATTAATATATTCTTCTAGGTAAATATTAAAATTTTAATTTTAAGTCTTGTTTTCTTTATTTTACGTTATTTTTTCATAAACTTTAAGTTAAACTACTTTATAGTTTTTATTATTTAAATTCAAATTTATTAAGATTTTAACTTCTTATTAATGTGAATGTTCAATTCTTATGAGTTGTAAGTAAATTAGTTTTTGAAAATATAAATTTTATCTTTTTTTAAATGAGAAGGAGAAGGGAGAGAGAGAGAAGGGGGGGCCGCTACCGCGGCAGCGAGAGAGAATGGGGGGGGAGAGAGAGAGAAAGGGGTGGGAGGATGGGAGTGGGAGAGGGAGTGGGAATGGGGAAGGTGAAAGAATGGACGTGGGCGTGGGAGTGAGAATGGGGAAGGTGGGGTGGGAGGATGGGGGCGGCAGCAAGAGAGAAGGGGGGGGAGAGAAGGGGGGGAGAGAGAGAGAGAAAGGGGTGTGAGTTTTAAAAAGATAAAATATAAATTTTATCTTTTTTAAACTCACAACCTTAGTGTATTAAAAAGAATAATGGAAAATAGATTATTTTTTGCTTTTAATTCGCAACCTAAGGATATTAAAAAGAACAATGGAAAAGAAATTATTTCTTGCTTTTCTTCGGTTGGTGTAGTCTAGATTAGCATAGATTAGTTTGTCCTTAGAGGAGAGAACTCCAAAAAAACCAATCAAAGCCATGCTCAAAATTTCCCGACTAGTTCCTAATCGGAGTCAGTCCATTCGTTCACATTCGGTTTCACAGTCACAACAACCCTACCATTTAAGCAACGATTAAGGTTTTTAAACTTTCAAGATGATTGAAAGTTGTATCAGTGGACATGACAGATTACAGTTGTGGAAGTTGACATAGCATTTTACACTTATATCAGTTGCGGGAGTGGACAGAGCATTTTGTACTTATATATGACAGACTTCAAATTTGTATTCAGAGATCATTGTAAATCCTTATTTTTTTTCACATTTATGCTCTAAGCCTTGTAAAGCCTTTTAGGCTATTCCCAAAGCATTTATGCTCTAAGCCTTGTAAAGCCTTTTAGGCTATTCCCAAAGCATTTATGCTCTAAGCCTTGTAAAGCCTTTTAGGCTATTCCCAAAGCATGAAATTGATACTTATATGATTGGGAAGAATAAAAACTTGAGGTGTATTAATGGGACTCATTGTACTTTTGATTTTTCAAAGTAATTGTAGTTTGTCAAAGTACTTAAAATTTGTGTTGTGCTTGAATACAGGATGGATCTTGAGGCTACAGCATTTGTCAATGGTATGACACTGAAATACAATGGAAGAATTTATGCCCCAAAGGACTTCACAAACTGGACAGTTGTTGACACAACAAAGAAAGCATGGTTCTTGGTCTTAAGTAAAGGAAATCTCATTCTAGTGATGACAAAGAGAGAGTTGGAGAAAG
The DNA here is from genome assembly GCF_047967505.1 of Dipteris shenzhenensis. Taxonomy (NCBI): domain Eukaryota; kingdom Viridiplantae; phylum Streptophyta; class Polypodiopsida; order Gleicheniales; family Dipteridaceae; genus Dipteris; species Dipteris shenzhenensis. The sequence continues at coordinate 22,295,045 of NC_141616.1, read as the reverse complement.
ATGAGTGCGCATCAAATGTATCTTTCTCAAAGAGCAATTTGATTCAAGGGGGCACCTTAGTAGGAATAAAAATTGAAAAAGACAGCAGTACAATGATGATTTACACAAAGTCAAGAATGAGCAACAGATCGTTTCTTCTTTCTAAGAAAGATGCAATGCACTTTGTGATGCCGCCGCCAAAAGCACCTAGATTTCCTGAATTGGTTCCTGCATTGGAGATCCTTCAACATGTGTGGGAGGAATTTCCCATTGAGGAAGCAAGAAAAATGCAGTCAAAGATTATCCTTGAATACTTTTAGGGTGTCATCCAACAAGGTTCAACTTCATTGGAGGGACCTAAGGTGCAAGAATCCACACATGAGAAAGGAAGTGATGAGACACGCCATGTAGATTTGGTTCATGGTAATACAAATGAGAGAGGAAGTGGAGTGGATGAGACAGAACACATTGTAGCAATGGATGAGGGTCTTGTACACGTGGATGCTTACAAGGGATCTACATCTGAGACAGGAATTGAATTGGTGGAGACCGGACATGCACATGCATCTCAGACAAAAATTGAATTGAGTGAGACACAACATGCATCAGATAAGACAGGACATGCACACACATCTCTTGTTCATGGTATTACTCACTTAGATGGTGTAACTCATGAAGTTGATGGAATAACAGAACAAGTGAAGCCCTTAAGTATACCTGAAGTTGAGGCAATAGAAGAAGAAGTAGGGCGATCTAAAGCAGTTCACATTGAGCCCCTAAAAAATAAACCTCGACGTCAAATGCAAAAGGCAAGTACTTCACGAGCTACAGTTCCAAGTCCTATAACTGGAAAAGAGGTCGTTCATATACAAAGAAAGGGCAAAGAAGAGAAGAGGAAGAACATGAAGAGGATGCGGAGGGTCTTGAAATGGAGTCAGATCTAGAAGCAGAAATGTTAGCAATGAAGAACCTAAATCTTCGCTTGAATGAGGCTGTGACAAATGAGGATCCAGGATATATATGGGGCCAGAAGACTCAAGTTATACATGCTTCAACAGTGGTCAAAGCAAGTGTCTTCACCAATAGCAGGACCTTAGATACAGCCTATGCTGAAAAGATTTTTCAGGCTTTGATTGATGGAAAAAAACCAGTTGTTTCTAATTTGGTACTCCGTCCAAGAACATTTTGGCCAGTCATGGGAGATTATAGTCAATCCATCAATTTCTCTCAGCCTATAGATTTTGAGATGCAATTCACTAAGTTCCTCGGAAAACAAGTTCCCTCACTTCAAGAAGGACAGAGTTCAGTGAATGATCCAGAACGACATATAAGGGATGCCAAGAGAAATTTCTTAGCTCATTGTACATTTGAGGCAATAGATGGTCAGCACTATACCTATGCTTGTAATGAGCGCTCTAGAGATGCATACAAGAAAGGAGAAATTACTTATCAAACCTTCGCGAGTGTGCCTCAATTTCACTACTATTTTGCATGCATCTGTATCTTCAAGAACGAGAAAAAATATTTGATTGAGTCGGAAAGACTTAATCATGACATTTATGCACTACGAAAAATCACCTCCACTTCAGAGATGTTGCTCAAAGCTAGGACCATATGGAAAACTTTTAATTCTCCTTTGACCACTCTCAAAAGAATTGCAACTAAAGTGGAAGCGGATAATCTTGTTGACTTCTACACATGCTTGAGTGCCATTGTACCAAGGGGAAAGCAGGAAAGAGCTGAGGTGATTACAAGCTTCAAGACAGTAAGGGATAGGTATCAAGACTACACAAGCATACTTTTCCGTAGTGATGAAGTTTTTCATCAGATCAAAGACGTGTGTCTTGCATGTGAGAAAGGAGATGTTACATATGAGGCTCCATCATTGATTAAAGAGAAGGCAAAGAAGATTGAGAAAAAAGAGATGACAGCTCGGATGTGGAGGCCTTTAGGAAACCTACCAGACAAATATGCAAGTCTTGCTGCAGAGAAATTAATGTCCAAAGAATGGTTTTTTGGCAAAAAGGATAAAGATCATTGCATGGAAGATAACATCATCCAACAGGTCAAGCGTGATGCAGTAAAGAGTGCAATTGAATATTTATTGGGAGAAAAAAATATTCCAATCAGCCAATGTAAAATTGATCATAACATTGTGAGGCAGATGGCATCAGCTTTACCGTCAGAGCTAAACAGAAGGCTTGGGTGCATAAATGGGTGAAGGTAGAAGATGATGGATCTGAAATTACTCCCTCTATGAGAAGTGACATTCCGGAAAATGTGTATGCATATGCACAAAAAGTCATCAATAACCACACTCTCAGAAAAGAAAAAACTTTGAACAAGGGCTTTTATTTCATACATGAAATCATTTCAGAGTCTGGAAAGAGTGTTGAGTGCAAGGGAGTTTCATTGAGTGATTTTTTGTCTGACGACACTGCTTGGGAGAGACCTCAGCTTTTCTTTGTCTATGAAATATCACCGGATGACATCCGTCCACTCCTTGACAGAATATTATATACCACCATTGGTAGAGTGGCACAATGTAGTGGCACAATGTAATATAGTCATATTTGCTGATAAAGATGACAAGGAACAAATGTCTGCTACCCTAGAAAAACAATATGGCAATGAGCTCAAGATTTACAATGGGATATACTCAAGAAAAAGGGATAAGAGAGAATGCGGTCTCAAGATACAGAGTCTAGAAACCTTTTTCTTGTGCATGAAGAGCCCTTACAATGATCACTCCTTACAAAACAATATAAGAGGGAATGCAAAGAGATTGCAACTACTGCTGGAAGAGCATGAAGCTCCAAGTCCCCTCCATCGCAACGCAAATCACTATGAAAGGCCAGCAAAAAGTGTTGATCTTTTAATTAGTATGATGGAATTTTTGCTACCGTCCGGATGGGAAGTCACATTGTGCCAAATGGGACATCTGTTTGAAGCTCTTATCAGAAAAGGACACAATGTAAATATTATTGAGAGCCCTGCTTGCTTGGAATACCTTGATACCGTGGCTTCTCTCACAATAAAGTTTGATAAGAAAGGTCCGATCTCACATGAAGAGGATGACATAGAGCAGATCATGTATGATGAGAGCAAGAAAGATGATGAAAATGATCAAAGCTCTGGATATAATAGTGAGGACACCAGCGATAGCAAGGAAGTAGAAGAAGATGGATATGACACTGACCTTGCCTCTGAAGGTTACATAAAAAGACCACGAAGATATGTAGAGGTATGAAGACTTATGTTTAATTTTCTTTATTCATTTAAAGGTTATTTTAAATTTTTAATTAATTTAAAATTTTGAATCTCATAATTATTTTATCCTTTTATAGGAGAAGGGAGAGGAGGAGGATGAGGAGGACATAGTTGGAGCAGAGAATATAGAAAGCTCATCTCAAGAAAGCAAAGCTGCTCTGGTGGCTATCCATCTAGAAAATAATCATACATTTTAATTTGAGAGGCGGTGAAACCTCATTGTCCACATATACAGACTTGCATCTATATGCATTTATGTCATCTATCATTAAGGCATTTATTGATAACGTGGTGGAGCATCCAGAGGAAACATTGGTTGCTACGCCCATAAGTTGTCCTGATGTAACCGCTGTATTGGACGAAATGGGGAGCTCTTCTGAGGTTAAGGTCATCATTAGCAAGCAACCTCGTGTTTTGACTTTTGGTAGCGAGGAAGTTACAATCCTCTCCGACCCTTTGAAAGAGGCTAATGACAAAGTCATGATGGCCATCCTCAGGTTTGATATGAACATCTCTTGACTTGATACTTCAATCATTTGATTCAATCTGCTTCTAACATTTGTTTATTTATTGTTGCAGTACGGTTATATCTCATTTTCCTAGATCAGTACAGAATCGCGTCTGTATGCTCGATTCTCTTCTTTCAGCTATACTTAGTGATACCAAGAAGACAGTAGATGATGTTTGTTCAATTCTACAACCTTTAGACTTGGATGGCATACTACTTGTCTTTATGCCATACTATGAGAAGTAAGTATGGTCTCAATCTTTCTTTTACTCTCTTATTTATAATATTGTGTCAATTAATACTTAATATTGTGATAAATCTTATCGCTCTTTATTGGTGATGTAGTTCACATTGGAGCCTGATAGTATGGGACCTTGATGACAACCATTGTTGGTTTGTCAACTCAATTACAGGCTTTCACGGGGTGTTCAAGTAAGTGTTCTTTTATCATATCATTATGAACATGCATCTTACTATTTACTACACAAATTCACTTTGTCATATGTCATGATGGACAGGTCTGCAAACAAGTTAGTTTCTGCGATTATGAAAATCAGGGAGCATCAAGACCAACCAAATTTCCAGACACGCCTCGCAGTGGACCAAAAAGACATGTTTAGTAGTGGGTGGAGAATTGCCTACAACTTCATGTTGTATCTCAATGAAATTTTTGAACATGTCTCCATAGAAGCATATACCAAGCTCGAGCTACAAGATTTTGTGGCTAAGACTGTTCACTATCTAACTGCTATCATTGGGAAACAACATGATGGACTCAATGAAGAACCTGAGGGAGCCAAAAAAAAAGAAGAGACAATTCAGTCTCCTTCTGTATCACAGCCTCAAGTAGAAGCATTACAGTCTACACTTGAATTAGAGACTCAATGCATTCTTCCTACACAAGAAGTGGAGACTCAATGTGCATCTACAACATCACATCTTGTAAAGGAGGAAGAGATTAAGTCTATCCCGATTGCACCAGAAGTAGAATCTCAATGTACACCATCCACACAAGTAGAGACTCAATGTACTCTTAGAGAATCACAGCCTCAAGAGGACTCATCAGACTCTATTCACTTGTAAAACATGTAGAAAGAAACATGAGTCCTTGAAGATTTTTATCTTGTTTGTATTGATTAATGATAGTGTTTTTAAAACTTATGTTAAATGTTGCAATACATTAGGACATTTTATGATATTTATTCATTACAATACATTAGGTTTTACTTTTTTGAAAATCTAATTTATTATGTACAATAAATATGTTATGATGAGAATCTAATAATTATATCATTCTTATGTTCCATCACTTTATTTTATAGATTTCAATGTACTCAAAATCTATCATTTATTATGTACAACAAGTCTAACTTATATTATATTAAAAGAATATCTCATGATGAGATTCTATTAATTATATCATTCTTGTGTTCCATCATTTTACTTTATAGATTTCAATGTACTATCATTATCTTATATGTCTCAAATGTCTCCCATTACGGTCTTGCATCCCACCATTTTATTTTATAATGTCTCGCATTACGATCTTGCATCTAGTCATCTCGCATTACGGTCTTGCATCTGTAGTTCTATAAATTCCCTAGTAGTCGTTCATCTTCTATATCTCACCCGCAGCAGACACTTCTTCCACTTTGCTCTTCTTACCTTACTCCTCTCCTCAAGCTTGCTCCTTCCATCTTGCCCGCAGCCTTGCCTCCTCTTCTCAAGCATACTCCTTTCATCTTGCCTTATCTCCTCTAGTTACCTTCCTCACTCTCGTTACCTTCCTCACCTCGTTCGTCTTCTATATCTTTCCTCACTCTCGTTACCTTCCTCACCTCGTTCGTCTTCTATATCTCACCCGCAGCAAAAACTTCTTCCACTTTACTCTTCTTACCTTACTCCTCTCCACACTTCTTCCACTTTACTCTTCTTACCTTACTCCTCTCCTCAAGCTTGCTCCTTCCATCTTGCCCGCAACCTTACCTCCTCTTCTCAAGCATACTCCTTTCATCTTGCAGCCATTATGGATCTTTTTAAGGTAATCGATTCTGTCGAGCAAGCCATTAGCAGCCTCAAAGAATGGATTGCCGAGAACCAAGGAAAGAGAGAGGAGAGAAAGCAAAATCCAGCTCCATTAACCCAGTACGAAAAGGATGACTTTGCTTGTCAGAAGGGCTTAGAGAAGGAAGAGGAAAGAAAAATAAGTATGGCTACTACTGAAATAGATAAATTGCAGTCATATAGGAGAGAGTTGATAGACTTTCAAAGTGAGATATCTTCACGTGTGGCTCGTTATGGAAGATTTTCCCCCGAGGAAGCGCAAGCCATTCGGAACAAACAAAGTGTTATGCAGGAGAAAATTCATCAATCCTTACTTCTCTTCTATAATTTTAACTACATCGATGAGGAAGAGATGAGCTCAGCTCTTGAATGGGTTGAATTTAGGCTAAGGACTTGAAAATAGAAAATTCATCAAATTGAATGGCTGTAGTCTTGAAAATCTCAGGCTTAACTTTTGAAGGTGTTTATTAACACCATTAAATATTAAGAGAGTTTACAACAACCGAATCTTATTTTTTCATGTAACTTATGTAGTCTTGAAAATCTCAGGCTTAACTTTTGAAGGTGTTTATTAACACCATTAAATATTAAGAGAGTTTACAACAACCGAATCTTATTTTTTCATGTAACTTATGTAGGCTGCGTTAAATTTTATAATTTTAGTTTCATGTCCTTAAAAAATATATAAAAAAATGCTTGTTTTTATGTTTTTATATGTGCTTTGAAGATTGGGTTTTTCTTAAATTTTATCTAAAAACTAGTCCAAAAGTATATGTAAAAATGAATTTGTACATTGACAAGTCCAAAATTAATGAAATAAGTGTTCATAGTAGCTTCACGTGGATTACTTGGCCCACGTACATTGTTCATTATCCTATGGTTAACAGTAGCGAGCCTTTGCTGGTCAGCATTCCTTGAAGTAGATCTACTCAAAGACTCAGCAGCAGTAGAAGTACTGGTAGATGACATCAATATGCCCTGATCCTTGGCAAAAAACGTTATATAATGAAAATTTGTAATAGGATGGACTTCTTACAAAGACATTGCATGAATCAAAATGCCAATTCAATCATGCAATAAAGGCATCAATACAAATCTTCAAAGGGTATAACTCATAAGCACCGTAACAAGCAGTGGCTTCAACCTGGTGTTCATTACAGATTAGCTTCAATTTGGTGTTGACTTCTATGTCTATAGTTGAGTTTAAACTGTTGTTAACAATTTTACAGCAGCTCCCCCTTTACAACCCTTGGTGGAATGTCATTTTGCAGCCACGAATCACCATTTTGCAGTCCACGGGTAAAGGCAGCTTCTTCAAATCCTCTAGACCATACCGATGGGTACCAAATTGGCTGTATTCATAACCTAACCCTAACTCAAACCTTAACCTAGCTGGCTGACCTGAGACCAAGCCTATAAATGGCCTAGTTCGCTTCATTTGCTGCTCATATGTGATGTTCCTCCCCATCCCATTGGCCCACTGGCCAGCTCTTAATATATGAAGCTATACATCTCCTTTATATAGATCCTTTCTTGACATTTGATCAAAGATTGGATCAATAAAAGAAAGTGGGTATGAATTAGGACTTGTCACCTTGCTTAGTTTGCTATAGTTGACATAGACTTGTACTACCATTTATCTCTTTTAAATACCCCAAAGCCTCGAGGTAAATGGCCATGGAGCCCTAAGATTAAAGATAACATTAGACAAAAATTCATGCAAAGGTGACTATTACCAAAGGAGAACACCATTTGGACATTTCCACTTGAAAAACCATACCATCTTTGAGAAAATTCATAATCTCAACATAGCATACACCATGAAGCTTATTTGCTAGTCTCTGATAGGCTTGTTGATCTGGCTTTGCATTGGGTCTCAATAAAAGATTGTGAACCAATTCAAGTGGGTCATAAGAATTCTTAACAAAACTAGCATGAAAAACAATCCACGATTTGTTCACCATCTTAGTATTGCTACAAAATTTAGATTCAAGGTCTCAAGGAAGCTAGTTGGCTCCAGCCAGCCATGGGAAGTATGTCCAAGTGACCAGTAGGCAATTGGTAGAGAGTTTATGGCAACACTTGAACTACCTTAGCTAAGGTGGCATGGTTGCTCCCTAGGTAAGTTTTGGGTCTTCAGATGTCATGTTGGAGGTTCCAATGCAATTGTGAGTCTATTTAGGTAATGTTCATGCAATTTAATGTGAGTATACTGGCTTAAGGCTTGGTGATTTTTTATGTTTTTACTAGTTTTCACTCAATTTTATGCAAATTATGTATGAAAATTCAATATTTGGTTGGTTAAGGCTGCACTCCAACTTAGTATTCCTTTTCTAACGTGCCAATTGGCATAATTAATGTGTTGGCATGGGTGGTAGGTGCCAACTAGCACTAGATGTGCTATCAGGTTATTGCAACACATTGGCTTAGCTAAGGCATGGGCTATGGAAGTAACCAAGACTCAACAGATAGTTCCGAAGGGTTTTTGCTCCAAAAATCTCACATTTTTTAAGTTTTTTGTTATCTTTTAGTAATGCTAAAGATGTACAATGACTAATACTACCTATGCACAAAAAACACAAAATAACAAAATTTTAGTACTTCTCTACACAAACGAGACATAGGCAACCCTCAAGTCACATCCACACACCTCAATGCATGGAAAAGTAAGCTTTTAATCAGTTTTCCTTGTTGTTATGCTACAATGCAACAATGCTAACAATCGTACGCACTTTACACACACTTTTCACTCTATTTATGGCTAACCCATTTCCCAACATAATCATACCTTCAAATTAGTTTTTGGAATGTTCATACTTGCAATTGCCTTTCCTATGATGCGGGAGCTCTAAAACCTCTCACACAACCAACTACCTACTCCAACCATTGTTATGGATAAATTTGACCAAGGTTAAAGGCATAAATATATGTGTGTGCTTGTATATGTGGCAATAGTATAATAAAATATGGTGTGCATAGGGCCCAGGGTTGAGGTGATAGAGCATGACCATGTAACACACTTCCGTGTGTTGTACATAATCCATGGTAGTAATATTATAAAATGTTGAGGTGGCATGGTTCCTCCATGTGCCACCCCTCCACCTAGGCGGTCCCATGCCTGCATTTAGTGAGACATGGCCCAAGGACCATGGGAAAAGTAATATAAAATTGGTGGATATGGATATTATATTGGATTATTCCTTCCATGTAGGATAGGCCCATGTGGGGGGGGGGGCTAGATAGTCGAAGAATGCAAGTTAAATAATGGGGAAAGTAGGATGAGGTGGCAAGATTCCTTGTGCCAACCATCCACTTATCCTCCTAGATGTTTTAACATATTATAAAATTGAGAAGAGACCAAGGGAGTATCTTAGACTTGGGATATGGGTTTTGATTTATGTGGAAAAATGAGGCAAAGTGTTGTTGCACACACAATTGAGAGTACATACCCACCTAGCCCACATGGGAGATTCCTCCACACACACCATGCATGTGGGAGGATGCATTTATTGGGAGAGACCCCCTCTCTTGGCTATAAAAGGAGGGGGCTATTCCTTGATGTGAAATGCTCATTCTTGTAAAGCCACCATGCTAGTACTTTGATTTCCCCCATCCTTCCTTTTAAATGAAGCACGACTCTCTTCCCTTGATGTCTCCATCTCTACATTCCACCTCCCATCATGTACATGCTCCTCTTCCCCCTCTCCCTTCCCCCTTGTGCCATAGTCTCCCTCTTCATTCCCACCCTTGTTAATCCCTTTTCCCCACCCATGTTAACACTTCTCCCCTCACATTCCCTTTCCCCCATGGGCCTCGAGCGCCACCATGCCTAGCATCTAGCCTCATGCCTTGATTTCTTATCTAGTTAATACCATCCCCAAACTCAGCCATTATGGGGCTGCCAAGACGTGCTTCTTCTTATTTTCATCTCTTGTTTCCTAAATTTATAAACATCATTTTAATATTAAATTCCAAAATTTTAACAAAATAGTAAAAACACATATGTGTAAGATAATGTGCAGCAAGTTTTACCTTGAGTCTATATTGAAGTCTAGAATGTAGTGTGAGAAAACCTCTTTTCAAGCTACTTGCAAAATGCACATCCACATATATCATGTACCATAGCACTGGGTGTGTTGATGGTGATGTGGACATCCACACATGCTCATTGAGGTGGCTCTGGTCATCACTCTGGCATGGCTATGGCTATGTTGATGTTGCTTACGTGGAGGAACTTGCAATGCCCACACTAAAATAATGATTCCCTTTCGTTACGTTGTTGTTTCAACTCAATCATTAACCTATAATACAAAAAATGGTATCATTCAAAGGAATATTACTGTCTAACTCTCTGCTTCTTTTGATGGACCTCCACTACAATTCCCTTCCTTTGATCATCTACAAGATAGGATCAAGATGCATGGGGAGAGCTTGAGGCTCTTGTATAATGAACCGGCCGTCTACCCACATGACTATAGCTTGATCCTATACATCATCAATCATGCATCTAAAAGACTATGGCTCCTCTCCATTGTAGGTTGAAGCACACTCTGAAGCTACATCAAGAGGAAAGCCGGAGTCTATCATCACTTACCTAAGCAAGGGACCAATAACAATGCTAGGAATCCATATATCCCTAAAAAACATGACAAGACAAATTTGAAAAATAGAAGAGAACCTTAAATCATTTTTTTCATCATAGCCATTTCTAGAAATAACTTCAAGACATGCTTCATAACCACTCTAGACCTTTGTAACTAACAAAAATGGAAGGGAAAGATGGGTAGAGAAGAAGCATAATGGATGAGTGGAAGGAAGGGGTAGGGTTGAATCAGATAGGTTAGGGGATGGGATGAATTAGGTGCATGCATGGGAAGGGAAATATATGAAATAGATAATGTGAGGGAAGGATAGGAAAGAAGATGGCAAGGAATAGAACGTGAGGGATGAGTGGAAAGGGGATTGGATGACCTAGGGGATGGGAGGCATTTTAACATTTACCAATTGAATCCATCTCCAAAGGGATGGGAAGGATGGAGATAAGGAATGAAATGGATGGAAGTCAATGAAAGGAAGGAAATGGAAGGAAGGAAAAATAAATCAAACAAGTATAGGAAAGGGGATGGAAAAGGATAGAGCATGAGGGATTAGGAATTAGTGGAAAGGGGATTGGATGAATTAGGGGATGAGAAGCATTTCCACATTTATCAATCTGATCCATTTAAGATGAGTGGTGCAATGTTATGGGAAGAATGGAGATGATGAATGAAATGGAGGGAAGAAAATGAAAGATAGGGTATGGACTCAATTAGATGGGTGAGGAAAGCAAAAGATATGAATAAGATAATGTGAATAAATAATAGGAAAGGATATACTTTCTCATCCACAGTGTCCTTACCCATTTGTGCACATATGTGGTGCCAAAAAAAATTCATGCACCACCTTGGAATGGTCAACTTTGCATGGGTATTAATTAGAGTAATTATGATGAACTTGCAAAGTTTATTCCCATCAAGAGTGGTTTGGGTGGATCGGCATGAAAAATTCCCCTTTGGTGCACATGCATGATTCCCAAGTACCAAAAACTTTTCGTGCATGCATCTTCATGGAATGGTCAAGTGCAAACTTTGCACGAGTGTTAATTAGAGTAATTATGAAGTTCTTGAAACGTTTCATGCCCATCACGGACCATTTGGGTGGATGGTCATGTGAATTTCCCCACTTGTGCACACATATTATGTCTAGATCAAGAAAGTTGCATGCATGATGGGTCAAGTGTCAGATGGACATGGAATGGTCATGTGTTAGATGGACATGGTATATATCCCACGTGTTAATTAGAGTACATATCAAATTCCTTGAGAAATTTCATGCCTATTAGGAACCATTTGGGTGGATAGGCATGAAAAATTTCCCATTTGTGCGTGTGTGGTGCCCACGTGCCAAGAAAATTGTATGCATGCATCATCATGGAATGGTGAAATGTTAGATGGAAAAAAAACTTTTAATGAGTATCTATTAGATTAATTATCAATTACTTTCAAAGTTTCATGCCCATCAAGGACCATTTAGGTGGATGGGCATACAAGCTTTCCCATTTGTGCAAATGCATGGTGCCTAAGTGGCAAAAAAATTGAATGCATGCATCATCATGGAATGGTAAAATGTCATATGGGCACACAAATTTTCACAAGCATTAATTAGCATAATTAAAAATTCCTTGCAAATTTTCATGCCCATCAGGGACCATTTGGGTAGACGAGCATGTAAAATTTTCCATTTATGCACACACGTGGTGCCCAAGTGCCAAGAAAATTGCATGCATGTATCATCATGGAATGGTCAAGTGCCAGATGGACACAAATTTTTTTAACAGTGTTAATTAGAGTAATTATCAATTCCTTTCAAAGCTTCATGCCATCAAGGACCATTTGGGTGGATGGGCATGCAAATTTTCCCTTTAGTGTACATGTGGTGCCCAAGTGCTATGAAAATTGCATGCATGCATCATCATGGAATGGTTAGTGTCAGATGGACACAGATCTTTGTATGAGTGTTAATTAGAGTAAGCATCAAATCCTTGCAAAGTTTCATGTGCATCAAGGAGAATTTGGTTGCATGGGCATGCAAAATTTCCCATTTGTACACGTGTTGTGCTCGGGTGGCAAGAAAATTGCATGCATGCATCCTCATGGAATGGTCAAGTGGCATATGGACACAAAACTTTTTACAAGTGTTAAATAGATTAAGTATCTATTCTTTGCAAAGTTTCATACCCATCAAGGATAGTTTGGTGGATGGGGCATGTGAATTTTTCCATTTGTGCACATGTGTGTTGCCCAAGTGCCAAGAAATATGCATGCTTGCATCATCATGGAATGGTCGTGTCAAATAGACATAGAACTTTGCATGAGTGTTAACTAGAATAAGTATCAAGTCCTTGCAAAGTTTCTTGCCCATTAAGGACCATTTGGGTAGGTAGGCATGCAACGCAAGTGGTGCCCAAGTGCCAAGAAAATTGCATGGATGCATAATCATGGAATGGCCGTGTCAAATGGACATAGAAATTTTCATGTGTCTTAATTATAGTATGTATCAATTCCTTGCAAAGTTTCATGCCCATCAAGGACCATTTGGGTGGATGGCATGTGAATTTTCCTATTCGTGCACACCCATGGTGCCCACGTGCAAAAGAATTGCATGCATGCATCATCATGGTGTCACATACTTTACATGAGTGTTAACTAGAGTAATAATCAAGTCCTTACAAAGTATCACTCCCATCAAGGACCATTTGGGCGAATGGGCATGCAAATTTCCTCATTTGTGGACGCATGGTGCCTACGTGAAAAATTTTGCATGCATGCACTATGATGGAATGGTCAAGTGTTGGATGGCCATGGCACTTTTCATGGGTATGAAATATATTAATTGTCATGCACTTGAAAATTTTCATGTCTATGAAGTGGATGGGCATGTAAAATTCCCCATTTGTGGACATACATGGTGGGTAGGTGTAAAAAAATGTGTATCCATGCACCATCATGGAATAGTCAAGTGTCGAATGTCCAATACACTTTTCATGGCTCTTAAATGGAGTGATTATCATTTTTATGAAAAATTCCATGTCCATAAAAAGACATTTTCATGGATGGGCATGCAAAATTCCCCATTTGTGCACAAGCGTGGTGCCTAGGTGCAAAAAAAACGCATGCATACACCATCATGGAATGGTCAAGTGTCAGACGGGCATGAAGGTTTTCAGGGATCTCAAATAGAGTAATTATTATGTCATTGAGAAGTTTCATGTCCATCAAGAGCTGTTTGGGTGAATGGGCATGCAAATTTCCCATTTGTACACATACATGGTACCTAGGTGCAAGAACATTTGCATGCATTCACCATCATGGAATAAGCAAGTCTCAGATGGCCATGAGACATTACAACGCTCTTAAATATATTAATTATCATTTCATTGCAAAGTTTCATGTTGATCACAATCCATTTGGGTGGATAGGCATGCAAAATTCCCCATTTGTGCACACGCATGGTGCCTAGGTGCAAAAAACATTGCATGCATGTTGGATGGCCATGATACTGTGGGGGTTAAAGGTCACTGTGCCTTAACCCCGGTTATGTACAATACTCAAACACATATATAAATGAATGAAAAAGAAGATTAGGGTGGTTCTGCACCCACCAAAACTTGTGTGGCTCTCTCTCTCTCTCTCTCCTTCTTCCGTTCTTGCTTCCGTTGAGAGCACTCTCAACTGGTATCAGAGCTCGGGTGATCTAGCTGAGCGTGCGTGAATGCTTTGAAGCTCAGCAGCTCTGTGGGAGGAAGGAGAAGCTCTGTGGGAAGCTTTGTGGGTGACTTTACTTGCATCCGAGTGTGCAGAGACCTTGGAGGAACCTTTGGAAAAGTCACTTTGGTTTTGCGAAGTGGTTTTGAGAGCCTGTTAAGAGCTTTCAAAGAAAAAAAGTCGTTTTTTGAGCTTTTCCCTGTTCCGTTCGATGACAGAGACTCCGTATTGACTTGTAGAGGCAACTATTGCTTGCTTTTGGTGTCCACATTACTTCAGGAGCTTGGAAACACCTTCATTCTTGAATCTGGAATCATTTCAGTGGAATTTTGACTCACTGTGTCAGTTCCTGCGTTTTCTGCCCGGGTGTTGGAACTCAAGTTTGGAGCAACCATTTGCAGATCTATCAGTTCCGGTGGACTCAGGAGGTCCTAAAACTTCTATGTTGCTCATCATTCGCACTCCGGTGGAGTTTACAGATAGCTCTGTTTCCAAAAACTTTTTTCAGTCCGTGTGTTGGACCCAGTGATTGAGACCACGGTTTACAAAACCGTCTGTCCCATTGCGTTCTGGACGCCCAAAAACCCCTACGTATCAGTTCTTGCGTGATTTGGTGGAGGATTTTCAGAGTTATAAATCTCTGTGTATTCGATTTCGTCTCTCTGTTATGCATTTTTCATTCTAAGGTTTTGAAACCTTAGATTTATGCCACATGGCAGTGGATAAGTGTTGACTCCCATTTCTCACTCATCGGTTGGGATTTTGGAGTTCTGGCAGAAGAGAGATATTTGCAGATTTTCTTGCTGATTCCGATTATGCAATGGCACCCATGTTTTGAGGCATCTCAAGTTCTATTTTCAGTAGCGCTCATTACCGTGGGACTATGATTTCTTGAGCATACCTTATGCAGATCACTCTGGTTGCAGTTTGAGCAGTGTGCGCTCATTCGTGGTTGCAGTGGATGATTTATAGGCCATTTGGATGCATTGCGGTCCTTGTTGGATGCGCTGATAGGCCCAAATTGCCTTGTGGGATGCTATTTTTTATGGACGCTTTGCACATGGATGCTATTTTGTGCTTAGGGACAGCTTTGACACATTGCAAGTGATGCACTGATAGTGCTATGCTCTCTTGGATGAGATATTATTGATGCATATGCCAGTGGACGATGTTTATGCTTGAGTCATTTGGCACTTATTGGCATTTTCTTTTGGGCTGCTCATATGGATGCATAGTATATGCACACATTTGGGTGCACCTAGTATTTGGTGTGATTCTCTCTTGCAGGCACTAGCATTTGGGATTTTGTTTCATTTGCATCATGGCATCCTCTTCCACGTCTGAAAAGGAGTTTTTCAGCATTAAAAAGTTTGATGGGACAAACTTTTCTTTGTGGAAAGAACAGATAAGGGATGTGCTTATTCAAAAGAAGCAGATTAAACCCTTGGCAGGGATTGAAGCTAAGCCTGCAAATATGTCTGAGGATGATTGGAATGAGTTGGATGCATTAGCAAAGTCTACTATTAGACTTCATCTTGTAGAGTCAGTTTATTTCATAGTAGTAAAAATGAGCAGACTACAGAAGATTTGTGGAAGAAACTGTGTGCCACTTATGAGAAGGAAACTGCCTCTCATAAAGTTTACCTCATGAAGAGGTTGTTTGAGCTGCAGATGAAGGAAGGGGTCTCCATTGCTTCTCACTTGAATGAATTCAATATTATTTTCAGCCAGCTTCAGGCTCAGAAAATGAATTTTGATGCGGAGACTAAGGCAATATTTCTCTTATGTTCATTGCCATCCTCATGGGATACCTTCCGTACAGCTGTCAGTAACTCTGCACCTGGTGGAGTACTGAAATTTGATGATGTTGTGGGTAGCTTGTTGGCCGAGGAGATTAGACGGAAGTCTATGGATGGCACCAAGCAGGATGCAGCCTTAAATGTACAAAGGGGCAGATCACAGTTCAGGGGGAAGTCCCAAGAAAGAGGGAAGTCTCGTAGCAAATCCAGGGCACGGAACATTGAGTGTTACCATTGTGGCAAGAAGGGCCATATGAAAAAGGATTGCTACAAGCTGAAAAGAGAGCAAAAGGATAAGAAAAAGAATGCAAATTGGGGTGCAAATCAAAAGGAAGAGAGTCCAAGGGAGGACAAAGGAAAAGTGAAGATCGAGGAGATCAATACAGTCACACATGATAGTGACAATGATGTTCTCTTCATGTCTACTTTATCTGCAGAGTTGCTTACCACTTCAGATGATGCATATGCTCAGGATTGGATTTTGGATTCTGGTGCTTCATTCCATGTTACTCCCCATAGGGAATGGTTCTCCACTTATGATAGTGGAAAGACAGGTTGTGTGCATCTTGGAAATGACTATGCATGTGACATAGTGGGAGCAGGTGACAAAAAGTTTTCTTTTGCAAATGGGTCTGCATTTGTTTTGAAACATGTGAGACATGTGCCTAAGTTGACCAAGAGTCTTATTTCAGTGGGTCAGCTAGATGATGCTGGTTTTCACACCACTTTTGGCTTTCAAAGTTGGAAAATTCAAAAGGGCTCTATGCTTTTGGCTAGGGGTGCCAAGTGTGGGACTTTGTATCCCTTACATGTATCAGGGGTATTTGATCATGTTGTTGCAATAACCGAGCAGCCAAGCACTTCTTTGTGGCATTGCAGGTTGGGGCACATGAGCCAGAATGGAATGAAACTCTTATGCCGTTTGGGTTATGTACCACATTTGAGTTTCTCTGATTTTGAATTTTGTGAGCATTGTCTCTATGGGAAGCAGACTAAATCAGCCCATAAAAGAAGGGGAAAGAAAGAGTTTGAAAAGCTTGATTTGGTGCATTCAGACGTATGTGGTCCCATGCCTACACGGTCATTAGGCGGGGCTGAATACTATGTGACATTCATTGATGATGCAACTAGGAAAGTGTGGGCTTATGCTATAGCTCGGAAGAGTGATGTGTTCCATGTATTTCAGAAATGGCTGGCCTTGGTTGAGAATCAGTCAGGTAGAATGCTTAAATGCCTACGAACTAACAATGGTGGAGAGTATCTCTCTCATGACTTTCAGCATTTCTGTGATACTCGTGGGATTAAGAGGGAGCTTACATCCCCTCATACTCCAGAGCAAAATCCAGTTGCAGAAAAGATGAACCATACCATTCAAGAAAGGTTGCAATGCATGCTTTCCAATGCAAGTCTTTTTGGTGGTTTTTGGGCTGAGGCAATGAAGACTGCAGTGCATGTGATCAATAGATCACCTAGTAAGAGTTTGGATGGTGGTATTCCTGAAGAGGCATGGAGTGGCAAGAAGCCCTCTTACTCTCATTTGCGTATATTTGGGTGTGAGGCATATGCACATGTGCCAAAAGAGCTTCGAAAGAAGCTAGATCCTAAGTCTAGGAAATGCATCTTTCTGGGTTATGGTGAAAGTGGAGAGATGGGCTATCGTCTCTGGGATCCAGAAGCAAAGAAGATCATACGCAGCCATGATGTGGTCTTCAATGAGAAGAAGATGCATAAGGCACCCATGAGGGATGTGGAAATGAGGAGAATCACTTTTCAGGATGTGAATCCACCTGCATATGTTGATAGATAGCAAGCTGTCCATGCACCAAATGTGCAAGAAATGGTACAGCCAAGTACTCCCACAGGTATACAATCAAGGGTAGATGATGGATCATCTATTGGTGGAAATGATGAGCCAAATGTGGCTGATATGCAAGTGGGACAGCAAGCTGAAATGCCCTTGAGAAGATCATCTAGAGTGTCTAGACCGCCTGATAGGTTTGTTCCAGGGGTAGACTATGTGATGCTTACTGATTGCGGGGAGCCTTCTTGCTACAGAGAGGCTATGATGCGTGAGGATAAACGCAAGTGGGAGTATGCTATGCAATCAGAGATGAGTTCACTTATGAAGAATAAGACTTGGGACTTGGTTTCTTTGCCACATGGAAAGAAAGCATTGCCATGTAAATGGGTCTACAAAATGAAGGTCACAGGTGATGATGTGCCTAGGTACAAGGCCCGTTTGGTTGCTAAAGGGTTCAAGCAAGAGAAGGGTGTGGACTTTGATGAGATATTCTCTCCGGTTGTGAAGATGACCACACTTAGATGCATGCTTGGACTAGTGGCATTAGAGGATATGGAGCTTATGCAAATGGATGTCAAGACAGCTTTCTTGCATGGGGATTTGCATGAGGAAATTTACATGGTTCAGCCGGAAGGCTTTGAAGAAAAGGGCAAAGAGCATTTAGTTTGCAAGCTGAAGAAGAGTCTCTATGGTCTTAAGCAAGCGCCTAGAGAATGGTATCAGAAGTTTGATGCTTTTATTCGGTCCCAGGGTTTCAGAAGGAGTGAAATTGATCACTGCCTCTACACTAAAAGGGCTAAGGATAGTAGCCTGATAATCGTGGCACTATATGTGGATGATATGCTATTGGCTAGCAAGAATACTTATGAGCCAGATGCATTAAAGGCCAAGTTGCATGAGGCCTTTGATATGAAGGATTTGGGACTTGCAGGTCATATTCTTGGTATGCGCATCACGCGTGATCGGAGTAGGAAACTCCTTTGGCTTTCACAAAAAGAGTATGTTACAAAAGTATTACAACATTTCAATATGGAGGGGGGGAAGGCAGTGAGTACTCCATTGCCTCCATATGTGAAACTGAGTCATACAGATAGTCCCAAATCAGATGAGGAAAGGGCCATGATGGCCAAGGTTCCTTATGCATCAGCGGTTGGGAGTCTTATGTATGCTATGATAGCTACTAGTCCAGACATTGCATTTGCAGTGGGAGTTGTTAGCCGGTATATGGCTAATCCAGGAAAGAGGCATTGGGAGGCAGTTAAGTGCATCATGAGGTACATGAAGGGTACCAAGGAGATGTGCATTTGCTTTGGTAAAGGAGATATGTGTGTACTTGGGTACACAGATTCAGACTATGCAGGGCATGTGGATAGTAGGAGATCCACTTCTGGTTATGTGTTCACCTTTGCAGGTGGTGCAGTGTCGTGGATGTCTCGCACACAGAAGTGCGTTGCTTTGTCTACCACAGAGGCTGAGTATGTTGCAGCCACAGAGGGTTGCAAGGAGGCTATATGGCTTGATCGGCTAGTGGGAGATTTGGGGATTCATACAGGTGTACCGACATTGCATAGTGATTCCATGAGTGCTATTCAGCTAGCACGGAATCCGGTCTTTCATGCAAAGACCAAACACATCGAGGTCAGGTACCATTTCATCAGGGAGGTACTTGAGGACAAGCGCATAGAGCTTGTCAAGGTTCATACAGATGATAACCCTGCAGATATGCTGACGAAGAGTCTACCTAGTCAGCGGTTTGAGTATTGTCGTATATTGATGGGCATTGGATAGTATGCTCACTAGTTATTCTCCCTTAAAGGCACATTGTCCTTTAAGTGGGAGGTTGTGGGGGTTAAAGGTCACTGTGCCTTAACCCCGGTTATGTACAATACTCAAACACATATATAAATGAATGAAAAAGAAGATTAGGGTGGTTCTGCACCCACCAAAACTTGTGTGGCTCTCTCTCTCTCTCTCTCCTTCTTCCGTTCTTGCTTCCGTTGAGAGCACTCTCAGATACTTTGCATGTGTCTTAAATAGGGTATCTATAATGTCCTTGGAAATTTTCATGTCCATAAATATCAGTTTGGATGGATGGGCATGCGAAATGTCCCATTTGTTTACATGCATAGTGTCCATCTAGAGACTTTGGATGGATGGGCATGTGAAATCCCCCATTTGCACACACATGTGGTGCTTAGGTCAAAAACATTTGCATACATGCATGATCATGGAATGGAAGATAGGCACGTAAGTTTTCACGAGTATTAAATATAGTAAGTATCATGTCCTTGAAAATTTTCATGTCCATCACGAGACATTTGAGTGGATGAGCATGTAAAAAATTTCCCATTTGTACACACATGTGGTGCATAGGTGCAAAAAAATTTGCATGCATGCACCATCATGGAATGGCCAAGTGTCGGATGGACATGACACTTCCAAGGGACTTAAATAGAGAAAGAGCCATTTAGATGGATGGACATGCAAAATTCCCTTTTTGTGCACAGATGTGGTGCCTAAGTGCAAATAAATTTCATGTAAAGAGCTGTTTGGGTGGATGGGCATGAGCAATTTCCCATTTGTGCACACACATGGTGCCTAGGTGCAAAAGAAATAACATGCATGCACCATCATGAAATGGTCAAGTATCATACGGCCATGAGACATTGAAATGGTATTAATTAGAGCAATTATCATTTCCTTGCAAGGTTTTGTGTCCACATTTATGCGAAATTCCCCATTTATGCACACGCATGATACCTAGGTGCAAAAACATTTACATGTCTGCGTCATCATGGAATGGTCAAAGTGTTGTATGTCCATGACACTTTGCATGGGTCTTAAATAGGGTAACTCACTTCCTTCAATTCCATCACAAAATTTATTTATTTATTCAGTCCATCAAGAGCCGTTTGGGTGGATGGGCATGCAAAATTTCCAATTGGTGTACACACATGGTGCAAAAAAATTTGCATGCATGCATCATCATGGAATGGCCAAGTGTCATATGGCCATGAGAATTTTCATCGATATTAAATAGATTAGTATAATTTCCTTGAAAAAATTCGTGTCCATCACAAGCCATTTGGGTGGATGGGCGTGCAAAATTTTGTGCACATGCATGGTGCCTAGGTGCAAAAAAAATTTGCATGCATGCACCATCATGGACTAGTCAAGTGTCATCTGGACATGAGACCATCAGGAGAGCTTTGTATGGATGAGGAGAGCTTTGTATGGATGGGCATGCAAAATTCCCCATTTGTGCACACTTGTGAATAGGAGCAAAAGAATTCACATGCATGCACCATCATGGAATGGTGTCAAATGGACATGATACTTTGTACAGGTCTTAAATACTCTAATTATCATGTCCTTAAAAGGTTTCATGCTCATCAAGATCCATTGGATGGATTGGCATGCAAAACTCCCCATTTGTGCACACACGTGATGCATTGGTGCTGTGACTACAAAAAATGATGTTTTGTTTTGAGGATTTGTGGGGCCTGCAAGGTGACAAAAGCTAGCCATGGAAACAAAGAACCAAGAAGCATGATCGAGAAGTTGGTGGTGAGAGACGACTCTTTGTGCGGCTACTCTTATTGTGGCTTGACAGTCTTTTGATGTCAACTACTTTATTTCATGTAATCATTAATGTGGGTTTGACACTAATTAGAATAATTAGTGAAAATGATTGCAAATGTGACTATGAGTGGAGTGCATCATTGTAAATACCACGGGTATGAATTATAAGTACCTTGGTATAGGGATAGAATGGTTTGGGAGTTATATTATTTGGTTTGTAATTGGAAAATAGAAATGAGTCATATATTTAGAGTGGGCCAAAAGCCTACACAGACTCAATAATGTACTAAAATAATAGGGAGTGCACATGGAGAGCATGTGGAGGGCATGTGGAAAGGTGTGGAGGAGTGTGGAGTCAAAAGGAATCCTTCTAGAATTCTTATGTGGAATGTGGAGGATGTTGACATGTGGAAAAGAGGAGGGTCCTCTTGGGCTCCATGTGGGAGGACTATTGATTTTTCTACTCAAAAGGATAAAGAAGCACCTTGTGATGGGATGCTTGTAAAAATCCTCCTAAAAGGACAATTGATGGTGACCCATGCCCTTATGTCACAAAGAGGTGAAAGAATCTATTGCTAGCAAATGTAACAGGGTGAAGGAAGGTGAGAATTGCACTATAAAAGAAGCCCCTCCCCTCTCTCTCAAGCATCTCATTTTCTCCTTGTAGCCTTGCCATTGCCTTGTATCTAGCTCCTTCTATGCCTCTCCTTTCCCTTGAGCCTTAGCCCCTCTCTTCTTTGTAGTTCTCTCCATTGGAAAGCTTTCCTGGCTTCCAGAACCAAGATCTTCCCTTCTTTTCCCATTTTCTCATATTTTTTTCCTCTTCACTCGAGAGCTTTGTTGTGCTCATGTATGGCTTCTTTTGGGATCTATTCTCAGGGGATTCTCTACCCTTTAGGGCGACCTTATTCCAATATGTACTGTGGAAGCAACCCCTTTAGTAAGAGAAATCATTGCCTTATCCTATTGCTCAAGTTGCTCTTGGACTGTTTTGGTACCTTGTTGTAAAGGGGCCATAACTTTTTGTTCCTTACTCCGTTTTGGTCGAAACCTATATCAAAATCTTTGTCTCTTTGAGCTATATCCATTTATGGCTTTACTTCCATGTTCTAATTTATTGAGAAAATGTTATAGTGTGTAGAATAGGGTAGACTTGGATTTGGGACAGTTTTGGAGTCTGTTACTAAAATGGTCCTAACTTTTCATCTCTTGTTCCATTTTTCGTGAACTATATGTGAAAATTCTTGTCTTTTTAAACCCTACAAGCATGTGTTCTTTGTTTTGGGTTTTGCGAGTCAAAGGAAGAGCTATTACCATGCTATCGTAGCTGTATTTTTATTTCCAATAATTATGGGTTCTCTTGTGTTGAGCTTTATCAAAATGATGTGACCCAACAACCCCATACGTCAGAATGAGCCCTACCAATTCAGCCCCTTCACTTCCATCCATGTAGTTCTTAGTATGAAAATTTTCTTCCAATAGAGGCTTGCTCTTACTTTCGGTGCCGAACGCTTGGCAGAAATCAATGCTTCCCCTCAACCTTTCCTCTTTCCCATGTTGAACTGTGATCTCAGCTTTGATGTTTATATCTCTATCTTGCTTTGATTCATCTATTTTCATTTCCATATTTTTCTTTTGACTCTAAGAAGTGACTAGAATTAAGGCCCTAAATTCTGTGTCACATCTTTTGGTGGAGACACCGGGTAGGTTTTGCCTAGGATTTCCCTATCATAACCTCACGATCTCAGCTTATTTACAAGCAAATACTTTCTTCTTTGTGCTTATTTTTTGTGCAAGATGTACAACATTCAAGTGTTCCGTGGATCAGAAGGAGAAGACCTGAGGAGTTACCTTTGGGAATTCAATCGAGCATGCCGCTTGACTGGCTAGTCTATGAAGGAACGTGTTGAGATACTTCCAGATTTCTTAGAGGGTGTGGCCTTAACGTGGTACGAGGCCTTGCCAAAAGATACCAAGCATGATTGGGAAAGCTTGGTCGAGGCAATGAAGGAGAGATTTGGGACATCGGAGTCACCAAATTCCTTGTTATTGTAGCTGGAGAATATTTCCCAAAAGGAAGGAGAGTCAATTTTGACCTTCGCTATGAGGTATGACAATTTATTCATCAAGTACCAACAAGCTGCTTTGCATGTGGTCGAGTCTTCTTCATCTTCTACGAGAGATTCTAAAGGTTCATTGCCAATGGAACATCTCAAGATGAGAAAATTTGTTTATGGTTTGGATTCTACCTTGCATGGAAAGGTTCTAAGCAAAAATCCCAGTAATTTCAACGAGGCTCTTCGCATTGCTTTGAAGAAGGAGGCGGCCCATCAAATTGAGACCGCATTTCAGCCATCTACAAGTGTCATGAGTCCAGCACATCGGGTAGAGGTAGCCTCAACATCCCAGGAAACTACTCCCTCACTAGATCATAATATTGCACAATTGATGGCAGAATTTGCTGATTTGAAGTTGCACTTAGTGAATGCCAAGCCACCTAGGGCTCCACGAACCGAGGATATGCCTAGGAATAAAAGCAATGTTACCTATTATGAATGTCAAGAGAAGGGACACTATCATCCCGAATGTCCAAAATTGAAAAAAAAAGAATACAAGAGTGTAGTACTCTTAGAAAGAACATGTTCAGAGAGGAAGAGGAAGAAACTTTGATGCCATTGATGATAAGAAGTCGTAAAACTAGGAGTGACAAGGAAGAGGAGGAAGAGAAAGAATGGAAACATAAGAAGAAAAAGTCATCCCGAAGAAAGATTGTACAATCTGATTTTCCTCTTGGACAAGGGACTCTTAGTTATGATCTATTGACAGACCTTAGAGAGAAGACTACACAAATCACATTCGGGCAGCTTTTGGCACTCTCTCCAAAACTTAGGAAGGAATGGAGTAAATTGGCCAGCACTAGGGAGTCTAAGAAAAAGAAGAAAAAGGATAATGAGACACCTATGGCACAAAAGGTAGACATAGATGTGGGAGATGATGTACCTATTGTTGATGTTATCATAGATGGCCAGACTATTTCTAATGTATACATTGATGGGGGTGCATTGATAAATGTCATGAGTGAAAAGACAATGAAAGATGCTAATTTGAAGCACCAACTTTCCAACATTTCATGAGCCAGAAGGTGGCTTTGTTAGGACATGTTATCTTGGAGGAAGGTATAGAAATGGATCCTGAGAAGGTACAAGCAATCATGGCCCTTCCACCACCTAGTAATATAGAGAGGTGAGGGGCATTTTGGGTAAAACAAAGTATTACCAACACTTTGTTGATATGTTTTCTGAAAAGATGTATCCTATAAATTTATTGACAAAGAAAAATGTATCTTTCCAATGGGGACTAGAGCAAGATAAGACATTTTGTTTGCTTAAGGAATGCATGAGCCAAAGGCAAGTTATGCAGCCTCCTAGGTGGGAGGACGATTCTATGTGAATCCAAGTGTGTCAACTCATTCAGTGGGAGCTATACTACTTCAGAAGGGTGAGCAAGGATGCATGCAACCAGTGTATTATGCAAGTCGGCAACTCACGGAGACTGAGGAGAGGTATGGTGAAATGGAGAAAGAAGGTTTATCTTTGGTCTTTGAAGTGAAGAAGTTTAGGTCATACTTGCTGCCTCGCCCTTCTTTCTTCCTTACATCTCAACCTGCTTTACAATTTTCGGTTCACAAACCCAATCCTGCTGGAAAGCTTGCTAAGTGGATTTGTGAGCTTCAAGAGCTCTCTTTCACTTTTATTACAAAAAGCACCACCAGAGCTTCTCTTGTAGATTTGCTTACACAGGTAAGAAGGAAGAAGAACAGAGGCAAAGGAGACTTAGATGAAGAGTTGGAAACCCTACCAATAGCTTTCAAGCTGCATTTTGATGGAGCCTTTAGCCCTTCTAGGAAATGTGGGGCTAGGTAGATAATTCGATTTGATCTAGAAGGAAAAGAGGTATGGGCCAAGGGCAGGCAATTTCCTGAAGCAATATCAAATAATGTGGCCGAGTACAATGCATTGATCTATGGATTAGAAGATTGCCTAAAGGAAGGAGTGAAAGAGGTAGAGGTTAAAGGGGACTCTCAACTGGTCATTAGGCAAATGAAAGGTGTTTATAAGGCACGGAGTCCTAATCTACAGGATCTTTATAAAAGAGCGATGGAGCTAAAGGAAGCTTTTGAGTTTTGCAAGTTTGTGCATATTCAAAGAAAAAATAATCATCAAGTTGATGAGATGGCTACTAAAGCTATGGCTTCTTTCACTGAAGCTACTCTTGCATTGATAGATACAAGTTGGTCAAAGCTCCAAGATGTTCAATATTACTTGGATGAAGGACATTTTCCTCATGGATTGACCCCTCAAAAAAAGCAGAGGATCACAAGGAAGGCTCCTTATACAATCCTTGGAGATGTTCTATACAAGCAAGGTAAAGATAAGGTTCTTAGGAGGGTAGTGAGCTTGGAAGAATCTAAAAGGATTATGGAACTATGTCATGAATATTCAGGCCACTTTGCTTCAGCTAGCACTACTCGAAAGATCCTTAACATAGGGTATTATTGGCCCTGACTCAACAAAGATGTCCATGAGTGGTGCCGAAGTTGTGAGGTATGCCAAGCATATGGACGCAAGCAATTGGTTCCTGGGCCCTTGAATCCCATTTTAGCATATGGTCCATTTGAGAGGTGGGGTTGGATTTTATTGGCCCCCTTCCTCCTCCTTCACAAGGGAAGTATTATATATTAGTTGCAACTAATTATGCAACTAGATGGGCAGAAGCAAAAGCTACTGTCAACAACAAAGCAACAACGGTGGCATCATTTCTCAAGGAGTTTATATGTGCCCATTTTGGTTGCCCTTTGGAAATCCTTATAGATGGAGGGAGGTCTTTTAGGAATGACTTGATTGAATCTTTGGTGCACAAATTAAAAATAAATCATGTCATATCAACTCCATCTGAAGAGAGTGGGAGAGAAGTAACGAGTCTCACTTGTAGCTTTCTCAGATACACAATGGGGAAATACACACAAAGGTGGAGGCTGAAAACAGTTTTCCTCTTCTTACTTGTGAAAGCCAAAAGAACTCTCTCTAAGTACAAAAGGAATAGATGAACCCTATATGTGGGTCTCAAACCAAACTCAGCTAACCTAGGTGGCATACTAATTGAGTCACAAACTAGAGTACATAAAGATAGCTGTCATCCATCTATTATTCATGGGTAGTGTACCAACCGCATCTATAGCTAACAAGTCGATGACATAAATGCACAACGGTCACCATGGCATATCACGAGTGGAGCTCAATATCTCAACACTCCCCCTTGAGCTCAATCCCAATTCCTGCACACCAAGCAGGTCTCTAAACTTGCGCAACTTCTCTACACCCACTGCCTTCGTGAATATGTCAGCTACCTGATCCTTTGTGTTGACATAAACTAGATCAATAAAACCTACTAGAACCTTCTTCCGCACATAGTGATAATGCACCTCAATGTGCTTTGTTCTAGCATGATAGACTGGGTTATTTGCCAAGTGTATACTGCTCATGTTGTCACAATAAATGACAACTGGCCCATTTGTAGACTCATGCATATCATAGAGTACCTTATGCAACCAAGCTGCCTCACATGCAACCATTGCTGCACCTCTATATTCAGCCTCTGTGCTTGACAAGGCAACTGTAGGTTGTTTCTTGCTACTCCAAGTGATTGCAGCACTCCCAAAAGAGAACACATATCCACTGGTAGATCGTCTATTAGAAATACTACCAGCCCAATCAGCATTAGTGTATCCATGCAACTGTATCTGAACCCCAATCTCATAAAATAGTCCATACTGCAATGTGGACTTCACATACCTCAGTATGTGTCTAGCTGTATCCAAATGTGGTTTCCTTGGAGTCTGCATAAACTGACTTACCAACCCAACAGCATAGCTCAAATCTGGCCTGGTAATAGTCATATAAATCAAACTTCCTACTATGCATTTATACATAGTAGTGTCTTCTAGAAGCTCCCCTGCATTTGTGCTCAACTTCGCATTCTGCTCCAAAGGAACTGAAATAGGCTTACAGCCTGTCATCCCATATTTGGACAACATGTCCAATCCATACTGCCTCTGTAAGAGCCATATCCCACTTGTAGATCTAATCACCTCAATGCCCAAGAAGTAACACATCTCTCCCAAATCCTTCATCTCAAACTTCCAATAGCATTTTCACATGAAGGATATCTTCATTACTATCACCTGTGATGATCAAATCATCAACATAAATGACAAGCATCATAATGCCTTTCTTTGTTTTTCTCACATAAAGTGAGAAATCTGCCTTGGAAATCTGAAAGACAATAGTGACAAGATATTGTCCTATCTTGTCAGACCATGCTCTATCAAAGTGGATTAATTCCAATGGCCTCTTACTCTCTTGAACATGTCTAGGAAATGGTTTCCTTGCCTGTTCTCCAAATTGACAAGCTTCACATACCTTATGCATTTCTGCAACCTTGAACTTAGGCAATCTTGGAATAATATTTTGGGCCTGCATTAATTTAGGTCACTGTACATTAACATGACCAATGCGTTTATGCTAGATAACAATATCTGGAACTACACCAATCCCATGTGCAAACATTGCTGCACTCAATTCAGGCATGTCCACATCCAACATAAACATCCTACCCTTCCCTTTTGCTATCAAGCGACCTTTATTTTTCATATCCTCAACAAAGCATCCATGAGGATTAAATCAGTCCTGCAAGCCTTGCTCAACCAGGTTCTTGGTGATATTCGGGACATGAAATACATCAGATAGGTATTTCTTTTTCCCATCCTACATAGACAAAGGAATTTTACCAATCTGCACACAATAGGATGTGCAGTATCATCACCAGTCTCCACAAATCCTGGTCTTTCCATTTTCGTTGCACCCTGCATCCATTCTGCATGACCTATCATGTGGTTTGATGCACCTGAGTCAACATACCACATATCACTGCTTTCTTCTGCACTTGTCACATAATTGGTCATGTACTGCACCATAAACAAATGCTCATTTTTGTCATCACCCTGTCTACTAGAGGATGCATAATTGCCTTGTTGCAATTTTCCAGTCATGATGTCATTTTGCTTTTTATAGCAGTCTTTAACCGTATGACCCATTTTACCATGGTAGTGGCATTCAAAATTGCTGTTTGCATTTTGGCCTCTCTGCCATCCACCACAATAAAGTTACCACATCCTCCTCCATAGGACTAGTTTTCTTGAATTTGTTGCATATTATGATTTCTACCACGGCCTCCAAATTGGCCTGCTCTACCTCTTCCAGCATTTGAGTAGAAGATAGCTTCTTTTGAAGTTCCTCCTGAAGAAGATACACCACCATTTCTTTGCTCTTCAGGAATTAGAAGAGCAATCAACTCCTCAAAATCAGGAAATTTTTCGTGGATAGCAATGGTTGTCCGGAATTGTGCATAATCCTTTCCTAGACCATTCAAGGTCACAGAAACTAAATCATCATCTTCCACTGGCGACCCAATGGAAGCAAGTGCATCTGCAATCTTCTTCACCTTCATGTGGTAGTCATTGATGCTCATATTTTCTCTCTGCACATTATACAACTCCTACTTGAGCTGCATTTTCCTAGCTTGTGTATTTGTGCTATACATTTTTGTCAAAGTATCCCACGCCTCCTTTGGCATCTTGCATCTTGAATATGCACAATCATAGAATCTGAAATACTGATAGATAGCCAATACATAACTTTTACGGCTCTCTCATGCCAGCCTTTAAATGCTTGCAACTCCTGTTGATTGGAAATATTAGGAATACTGGTTCTTGTTCAGCTCCAGTAATGAACTCCCAATACCCTTTTCCCTTAAGGAAATTTCTCATTCTAAACTTCCATGCTTGGAAGTTGTTCTTGTCAAGCTTTTCAGTAACTATCTATGAAAGAGCATCAGACGCCATTATAGAACACTGCAAAAATATTCTGTCATTGCAAAAAAACACAACTTCTGCCTCACAAGGGCAAGTTTGCAAAACTGACGAAAGTGGTATTTGACCACACAGTCACTTCCTAGTGACGATTTTGCATCAATAGGCAATAAGAATG
The DNA here is from genome assembly GCF_047967505.1 of Dipteris shenzhenensis. Classification (NCBI taxonomy): domain Eukaryota; kingdom Viridiplantae; phylum Streptophyta; class Polypodiopsida; order Gleicheniales; family Dipteridaceae; genus Dipteris; species Dipteris shenzhenensis. The sequence goes on along the minus strand of NC_141616.1, from coordinate 22,265,634 downwards.
ATTTTTTTACTCCCAATATCTCTGCGCACAAGCATAAGATATAAATTTTGCAGTAACTTTTCACTGACCTGCGGAACAGTGGTCGCACAACAAAAATAGAGCACTTTTCTGAGTGCTTGTGGGAAACTTCCGCCACCAAAACGGGCCCCAAAATGGCCTCGAATCAAAAACATAATGTCACCAAAGGCTTTGCCCTATCCCAGAGCATATACTGCCCTCTGGCCACATCGCGAAGGGCATGCCAATCTAAGACAGTGCACTCTTGCACTTTTCGATTGTGGTACCTGCAAAGATTTGCTCCCAAACTCGAAAAAGAAAAGCAACACTGATCCTCTTATCAAGACACTACAAACTTGGTTTGCTTTCTTGACCTCCTTACCACGAACCATACCATGTGAAGAGAGTGGGAGAGAAGTAAGGACTCTCACTTGCAGCTTTCTCACATACATAATGGGGGAATACACACAAAGGTCGAGGCTGAAAATAGTTTTCCTCTTCTTAGTTATGAAAGCCAAAAGAACTCTCTCTAAGTACAAAAGGAATAGATGAACCCTATATGTGGGTCTCAAAACAAACTCAACTAACCTAGGTGGCATACTAACTGAGCCACTAACTAGAGTACATAAAGATAACTGTCATTCAGCTATTATTCATGGGTAGTGTACCAACCGCATATGCAGCTAACAAGTCAGTGACATAAATGCACAATGGTCACCGTGGCATATCACGAGTGGAGCTCGATATCTCAACACTCCATATTATCCCCAATGCATTGGTCTTGTGGAAAAAACTAATGGTTTGCTTTGTGGGTCCTTGTCTAAGCTAGTAGACACCATGAAAAGGAAGTGGGATTTCACACCTTTTCAGCTAGTTTATGGAGTGGAGGCCATCTTTTCCTTCACCCTGTTACATTTACTGGCAGTAGATTCTTTCATCTCTTCATGACACAAGGGCATGGGTCACCATCAATTGTTCTTTTAGGAGAATTTGGACAAGTGTCCCATCACAAGATGCTTCTTTATCCTTTTGAGTAGAAAAATCAATAGTCCTCCCACATGGGGCCCAAGGGGACCCTCCTCTTTTCCACATGTCAACATCCTCCACATTCCACATAAGAATTCTAGAAGGATTCCTTTTGAGTCCACACTCCTCTACACTTTTCCACATCCCTCCACATGCTCTCCATGTGCACTCCCTATTAATTTAGTACATTATTGAGTCCATGTAGGCTTTTGGCCCACTTTAAATATATGACTCATTTCTATTTCCCAATTACAAAGCAAATAATATATCTCCCAAACCATTCTATCCCTATACCAAGGTATTTATAATTCATACCCGTGGTATTTACAATGATGCACTCCACTCATCATTTGCAATCATTTTCACTAATTATTCTAATTAGTGTCAAACCCACATTAATGATTACATGAAATAAAGTAGTCGACATTAAAAGATTGTCAAGCCGTAATGAGAGTAGCCACAAAGAGCTGTCTCTCGCGACCAACTTTTCCATCACGCTTCTTGGTTCTTTGTTTCTGTGGCTAGCTTTTGTCACCTTGCAGGGCCCACAAATCCTCCCACACATTTCAAAATAAATAAAAAAAATATTTTTTGTCACATCTTTCCTCCCCCAGTAGATCACTGTGCTTGGCATCGGGGTCTGTTGGCCATGGTATCCTCGATGGATAAAACACTTTTAACTAGTACTCATTGGCATGTCCAGGGACCTCTTGACCATTTGCATCTTCCAAAAGATAAGTGTTATTTTTGAACTTTTTCTTCACCCTAAAGAGACCTTCCCAGCGCCGAAGGAGTTTCTTGTCTAGCCGCTTCTCCACATGACCATCAAACTTCATGACCAAGCTTCCTTCTTTAAGTTCTAGCTTCTTCTTCTTCTTGGTAAGAGCATCATACCTTGCTTTGCGACGTTGTTGTGTTGCCTCCAAATGTTGAAGGGTTTGAAGCCACTTCTCATCCAAGGTCTCTAGCTATACTAGACGTTGGGCATGTGTTTCTTCTTCGTTGCACAATTGAGAAAAAGTCGTGCGAAGGCTTTGATTTACTAGATAATGTTATAATGTGTAGAACAGGGTAGACTTGGATTCGGGATAGTTTTGGAGTCTATTATTAAAGGTCCTAACTTCTCATCTCTTGTTCCATTTTTCATGAACTATATGTCAACATCCTTGTCTTTTCAAACCCTAAAAGCATGTGTTCTTTGTTTTGGGTTTTGAGGGTCAAAGGAAGAGCTATTCCCATGCTATCGTAGCTGTATTTTTATTTCCAATAATTGTGGGTTCTCTTATGTTGAGCTTTATCAAAATGATGTGACCCATGAACCCCATACGTCATAATGAGCCCTACCAATTCAGCCCCTTCACTTCCATCCATGTAGTTCTTAGTATGAAAATTTTCTTCCAATAGAGGCTTGCTCTTACATTCAGCGCCGAACGCTTGGCAGAAATCAATGCTTCCCCTCAACCTTTCCTCTTTCCCATGTTGAACTATGATCTCACCTTTGAAGTTTATATCTTTATCTTGCTTTGATTCGTCTATTTTCGTTTCACTCTTGTCCTTTTGGCTCTAAGAAGTGACTAGAATTTAGCCCCCAAATTATGTGTCACAGTGCCAAAAAATTTGCATGCATGCACCATCATGGAATGGTCAAGTCTAACATGGGCATGGAAGTTTTCAAGGGTATTAATTAGACCAAGTATGACGTCCTTGCAAAGTTTCATGTTCACCAGGACCCGTTTGGATGGATGGGTATGCAAAATTTCCCATTTGTGCACACACATGGTGTGTAGGTGTGAAATAAATCACATGCGTGCACCATCATGGGATGGTCAAGTTTCAGATGGCCATGACATTTTAAATGGGTCTTAAATAGAGTAAGTATCATGTCTTGCAAAGTTTCATGTCCATCAAGGGCATTTGGAAGGACGGGCATTCTAAATTCCCCATTTGTGCAGATGCGTGGTGCTTAGGTACAAAAACATTCCCATGCATGCACCATCATGGAATGGCCAATTGTCACTTGGGCACATAAGTTTTCATGGGTTTTAGATAGAGTAAGTATCATGTCTTTTCAAAGTTTCATGTCCACATCAGGAGCAATTTAGGTGGATGGACATGCAAAATTTCCCATTTGTGCACACACATGATGCCTAGGTGCAAAAAAAATCACATGCATGCGCCATCAAAATCCATCTAGATGGATGTGCATGCAAATTTCCCATTTGTGCACATGCGTGGTGCCTAGGTGCAAAAGATTTTGCATGCATACACCATCATGGAGTGTTGGATGGTCATGGAAGTAAGCATAGGTCTTAAATAGAGTAAGTATCATGTCCTTCAAAAGTTTCATGTCCATCAGGAGCCATTTGGGTGAATGGGCATGCAAAACCCCCCTTTGTGCACATCCGTGGTGCCTAGGTGTAAAACAATTCGCATGCATGCACCATCATGGAGTGGTTAATTGTTGGATGGCCATGAGCCATTGCATGGGTCTTAGATAGAGTAAGTATGATGCCCTTGCAATGTTTCATGTCCATCAAGAGCCATTTGGGTGGATGGGCATGCAAATTTTCCCATTTGTACACACTCTGGTACCTAGGTGCAAAACATTTCTTATGTTACTACCCTCGTCCAAAATTTAGGGTATGGGGGGTCAATGTCCGTATAAAATATGCATGTAATTCTTAAAAATTTTATAAATATGCAAGGAAAAATATGAGAATATCAGGTCCCCCCTCCCACAAATGATAAGGAATGTACCTTGAAAAATATGCAAGATTTTAAGATTTGTACATACTTTTCATAATATGTGAGATCCAAGGGGGGCGGGTCTTTTGGATGAGGGTGAGGTGAACCAAAAATACACTAAAATATGAAAACCAACCTCCTTTCAAAATCATGTAACTTTTTCATCTGCTATCCAAATTTCAAGGTATAAAGACATATTTGAAGCTCTTTTAGTGTATCACACAACCATGCTAATTCCACTAATTTTTACTCATGGCACATTGTTAAATTCATCTCATACTCAACTTTTTGATAGGTATTCTTACCAAAGGGAGTTGGCGCCCCAACGACCATGGCTAATCCCATTGGAGTTCTCAAAGAGGTATAAATTAGGACCTTTGGCTTCACCTATCGGGTATCTTTCATTGTATAGGACTTCAAGAACCATCACAATGCTTATGACTTAATATTGGGTGGACCTTTCTTGCACCTTGCAAAACTGGTATATGACTTGCACTCAAATATAATTTATTTATGTAAAGATGAGCAAGTCATGGAGGTGGACCTCAAAACATGGAGATGCCACCTAATGGCCGGCAACCTATTTGCAATAGAGTCAGACACGACTCAACACTCTACATCCATTAATGCAAAGTGTGAGGATAGGGATAACCACTAGTATGCACCGTTGCCAAAACCCGAGGTCCCATAACTAAATACACGTGCTCGCTACAATAGATGTGCTTGAGCGAGGAGGAATTCAGCTGGTGGTTCCTAATTTAAAACTATCAAGTCCAGTTTCACCTCTCAATATGCTCAGCATACTACGAGAGTCTAAGGTAAAGGAAGTTGCAGTTAAGCTCAAATCAAACCTACATTAGCTCATGTACATCAGAGCTACCAATGCCCATCATGAGTTCTCCTTACTCCTCCTCACAATCCCTGTATTTCCATGCACATATCGTTGTGCACCATTCTTGAATTGCTCCTTCCAATTAAATGATCTCTTTGGTATTCCATGCCTCTCTTACCATACGTTGCAACACACCTCTTGATCATTCATTCTAAAGTTGTACCATACTCTTCCAGCCATGTCACGATGCCAAGCCATTGAAAACATATCATATACAAAGTTTGTGCGAGATTCCAAGGGGCTATCCCATAAATTCTTTCTCAATGCCATTAGCATATCTTGATCAGCTCATTGGCAACTCCCACTATCCCATCAATCAATTGAAGAAACTTGCTACACCAATTCCAATGACATTTTTTACATTGATGTTGGAGGCTTTGAATGAAAGTGTATCTTCTCTTTTCGATAGTGAAGCAACATTCCTTTCCAACATTCCATTGGTGACCACCTGATCTTCACCATCATATTGGTCCTTGGGTACATATTGTTGCAATGGGCTTCCATCCAGTAAGGTAACCTGCTTGATTGGCCACTTAAGTAGGTTAAGAGAACTGATGTTTGGCATGGAAGACTCCAAGGTACCTATTGTAGTTTGTTCTCTCTTCTCAATACCCACACCATGCAATCATTGCCCAATAAATCAAAGTTTATAGAGTCATCCGGAAAAACATATAAGATCACACCTTCCCCAATGGTCTTTTCATGCTCTCATCCCATAAGGCAACACTTTTCTCCTTTCAAGATTCATTAATGCAGTTGTCAATTTCCAATGAAGAAACTGGTGTTGCCTCAACAAAAGGTTGCCCACTCTCACTTGGTGTAGTCCCTTGAACTAATGGATCATCTAAAGCACGTCAACAAGTTGTAGAGAGGTCTTAAGCCACTTGACAACACTCCAGTTCCTACCGTTGATCTAACGGCTCGTGTTGAGTGCCTTATTATAGCTGTTAGATCGATTCTACCTTGCTACTTGCGACATGTCAACACCCGCAGCTGCCAGACACTCAATCAGCCACCCATACTGCCAAATAAGCCAATCAAATCAAGACACATGTTGACGTCCCCACCTCGTCCGTCCACGCGTCCAACCAGCTGTCCACGCTGCAAATCAACACGCAACATGTGTCGCCTTCCCTCCCCCATTCGTCAGCGATCTGGCTGAATCCCGGTCGGAAACCGCTCCCGGCGGCGTCACCAACGCCGCTGGTTTCCTCCCGCCAGCGATTCCCTAACCGTAAAATACCCTGGTTAACAAGGTGAATGTATAGAAGTATATATAGGTAGTATACAAGTATGCTCTCACAACCTCCATGGTGCCTTCTCGCGCCAGTATACAAGTATGGATTTCCTGTCTCCGAAGGTTTCTGAGAGCGATGGAATCGAAGACGGAGATAGCGCGGAAGCGGCGTCGTGTACAAGGCTATGATACAGTGGATGCTGCTTGCGACTTCATCAAACAGCAGGTAGAGTGACTGCCACAACCTTTTGCCGACATCTTGTACGGTGCAGCTCCTCCTTGCTTCATCATCGTGTGCATTTGGAACTTGGAGAGCGCGAGACGAGATCTGCTGGATATTGGATGCACTCAGGTTCGCATATAAATGTGCAAACACCACCCAAAAAAATGGCAAGTATGAGGAGGCCCTGGACAGGATACAAAGTATGCTGGATCGGCTCCGGGCTGTTAAGTTTGATGATGTCAAAAAGAAGAGGGCTGAACAAGAGATTCTCCTCAGGATTGAAGAGTTTCTTGGCGGATGCTGGGGACACTTTCACATCATTATCAATCATTCTAACTTTTATGCTCGTGTCTCTTGAGGATTGATGTTTCCAATACAGGAGCAGAGACAAAGCTTTCTTGAGCATTCTGCTCTTGGGGCTGTGGTGGAGGGAAGTAAGCTGCGCAAGGATGATATGGACTTGTATGCTGGATTTCATCCCCATTCTCTTTGATGGTTTGGATGAGGCTTGCATCACGGTTGCCTCTTGGAAGCACCCACAGGAGGAGTTGATTTGGAGCACTGACAGGAGAACGCTGATAGGAGTTAATCACTGTAAGCTGTCTCCCACGGAGGTCGCTGCTACGCTAGAAGATGAGGAAGATTGGGCCAGAGTGCTCCACAGATTCATAGGGAATCCTCCAATATCTTCAATTAGGAATTCAGCTAAGCGGTTCAAAATAAAAGGGTCTTACAATGACTTTCTTACCGTTGAACAGGTGATAGCTGAGGATGGAAGGTATGCAATAGATGCAAGCAACTTCTGCTCCAATTTTGTTAAACAGATATACATGGAGGAGCTCGGAAAGAAAATACCAAGTACTGATGAGCAGGGACCGTGGTTGTCATATGCAGAACTGGTTATAAGAAGTCCACGAACTAATTGGTCTGAACTGGGATGGCTGTGTGAAAGGTTATGTGATGATGTGATTTCCCGGAGAGGAATGTGCATCTCTAGTAAGTTCATAATCAATGGTCCCTCTGCTCAGCCATTCTCCAGCATTCCTAAACCTGAAGACCTCCTCATGGATTCCCTCTTTCCAGGTTGTGGGCAAATGTACATACCAATTCACTTCAACTTTGGAAAGGTTGATGCTGTGATTTTCTACAGAGAGATGAATGGCCAGTTACATTTCATCGGGTTGCAATTTACAACAAGTCAATCCAAGCACCAGCACTCTGAGGATGAATTCATGGCTGTCAATGTATTAAAGCAGTGGATGCCAGATGTGGTACAGTTGCAGCAGGAATGCAAGATTGTTCTTGATTTTGTGTCTGTGTGCACAGTATCAGAACCCCAACAAAAGGAGTGCAAAGGGACTTATAAGGAGCTCAGAAATGGAGCTGGTGTTGGCACTGTAGATCACATTTCACATGTGATAGGCTTTGATTATGCGCTCGAAGGACTAGCAAATAATGATGTTTGTAACACTTTGAAGGAAATGGCTAAATTGAGGGAGGAGAAGTTTGCCAACCTCGATGGGGCTGCTGAGCCTATTGCTCCTCCTCTAGATATTAGCAAAGGCATTGTACTTCGCCAGACAGATGCTTGTAAGCTGAAAAGGGCTGAACTAGATGCATATGCTATTCATGCAGGAATTGATCCTCGTGTCCATCCAACAAGGAAGAGCCTTCTAGATGCTTTGATATGCGCTGAAGTAATCGTGCTACATAGCCAGTAAGGAAGCCCATACGACAAGGAAGAGACTTAGAGATGGATGGAGCAGGCCGGCTGCTACTACGACTCCACAGCTCTGGTGCTCCATCTGCTTGATGCCTCCCTCGATGGCCCTGGCACTCCCTTTGTAGTAATCAGAAAAAGTGCCAACCAAGAAAATCAAAAAGCTGATGTCAACGTGGAAATTAATCTCCACATCTGTCACCCTAGCCTGTCAGCTGGCTACCTGTCCTACGTGTGCATATGACACTTGGAGGGCACCTTGACTGCACTGAACAGAGAGCAGAGTGTTTCAGGTTGGGCCACTGAACAACTTGTTTGGGTATCAAAACACCCCCCCCCCCCCCCCCAAAGGTGCCGCAGGTCCTTTTCATTAATTGAGGAACAGACTGTTACAATAAGATATCTTTTCTTGATGGACAATAAGATCCATTACAATAACATGAAAATTTGATGGGTGTGATCACATACAGGGTTTGTAAGAATTTAATGATGATTCATAAGTCTCTCTCTCTCTCTCTCTCTCTCTCTCTCACACACACACACACACAATTTGTAAACATAGCATATCATTGTGGGCTGAGTGCAAGACAAAATATTTACGTTAAACATAGCATATAATTGTGGCTAGATGAAAAACAACTTCAAATGTATCAGTAACTAGCCTCAGGAGCACTTCAGTCTCATGACATGGTTTGCAATTCCCTTGGCAGAATGCACATAGGATGGAACACATTTACTCTGTTCTCTTTAAGTAATCTATCCTCGAGCACTCCAATCTATTGATATAGTAATTTGAGGGCAAAATTCTTTGGGAAGGGATGGCTGTAATGAAGGGGAAAAAGGGGGAGATTTTGTGGTACTTCAGTGGGGAAATTGGAGCAAATGTGGGGGACTATTTGAGTCGGTCCCTACCACTCATTGTACTATTGAATGATTTGACATCTTATCCATTCTCCTTTCAGCTTCTTGCTCTCCTGTTCTTATGTTTTGTCTCTCTCCCTCTACACCTCTCTCTCTCTCTCTCTCTCCTCGCAAAACCTCGCTAATGGAGCCCCAAATTTTTGATGCAACTAATGTATTAGATTCTATCTTGATGTTGATTTTCAGAGGAAGAAAGAAGAAAGGGGAAATTTCAGGAAGAAAATCAATGAAGCAGAACGTACTAGTTAGTGCAACTGTGTGGATTTGTGATAATCGTCAATCAACAGTAAAGGAAATTGTTATGCGAATTTTGGATGTTTGATTGAGACGTGAGGTCTTCAAAGGCGATGACATATCAGCCAATGATCTACAGTATTTCCTCTTTTTTCCTTTAGATTGGCGATGACTTGTAGTTACGAAAAATACTCTATACGTGAAGCAATCACTACCATCTAGAGGAAAGAACGGTCGGCTAGGTCATGGGTCTTGTGGGAAGAAATCAGATCTGGTTGGCTAGATTTGTAGGGCTTCTAGGCCCTACATAAAGGCCCCATTGGGGGGATCTAGATATCAATTTAGAAGAGCCTCAATAGTGTCTGCAGGTTTTCACCATGGAAGAATGCAGGAGATCTATGGGAGCAGCATCGAAGCCATCTCACTGAAGCTCCATTGGAGTATGCAAGCTATATTATGCTGAAAAATGCATTGTATTACCTTAAAGGGCATTGTGTCTAGAGGCTACACATCCATGGGCATGTTGAAACACCGTATCACAATTCGATATGGCATGGAGATTTAGATCTATCATCATTGTTTTCTATCATATTCGAATCCACACTAACATAATTTAGAAGATGTAATTGGAGCATTATACATGGCAAATATGAAAACTAACATTTGTGACTTTTCTGGATTACTAGAGCCTTACCATCATATTCCCTTCACATCACCTTGAAGGGAAGTACACAAATTTCCCACAACCCTATTCAGGGTTATTCAAATATATTGAAAATATTTTTAAAAACATATAAATCTAGCACTCCTAGTTTTGGACCTTCATGCAATATCACATCTACCATAGCCTCCATGCACAAGCATGTTCTCTTCTAAGATTAAGATCCCACATAAGTTCCTCTCTCTCTCTCTCTCTCTCTCTCTCTCTCTCTCTCTCTCTCTCTCTCCAGGCATGAGAGGAACGGGAGAGATACCCTCCCGATATTGTTTGCAAACATAGCTAGCCTCTCTCTCTCTCTCTCTCTCTCTCTCTGTGGCAGCGACAACCACCACTAGAGCTCCTTCTCCCTCCCTCCCCATTCGCCCTCCCCCCCCCAATGAAAATATGAGATGACAACACTAAGGATAGTGCAACAATGACTAGCCATGGTGGATGCAACCACTCAAGAGACTCCATGAGAGAGAGAGGGAAACTCAAATCAATCTATTTTAATGTGTGTGATCAACAATACTAAAATCCCCCAAAAATCCACAAAAACTAGTCGGCGACGTAGTGTTTCACTATTCCCATGGGTTGGTTTGTTAGAGCTATCTCATTGATCGATGCATCATCCGTATCCCACCAGTCAAACCTCGTTGATCCGACGCATTAGTCATATTTCTCCGACCTAACTTTTGACCACAACCTAGCCCGTCACCTTGATTAAATGCATGTTAGAGTTAATTATCCCGCCGACCTGACAGCCGTTGACCCACGGCTATAGAACTATCCCCATGATCATTGATATATCGTTATTCCACTAACTAGTGCAGTAAGCCCACCCCCACGTCTGTGGCCATATTCGTATCTCGCCAATCTAATTATTCTTCTGACGGATGCGGTAAGCTCATTCTCCCGACGCTTGCCACTCTACTGCTATCCCACCACCCATTGTATTATGCCTATGATGTTGCCCGTTGCTATTCTCTATCCCTAAGCCCATCGCCATTGACACATTGATCAATATCCAATATCCCTCCGACCATTTTCTTAAACTTATGTCTACATTTGTGGGGATACCATCCGTGTCTTATCCCGTCGAACACGTGGCACGATCTATTCCACCGACTAGTGCATTATGCCTATTACGCCACTCGTCGCTCTACTGGTATCCCACCACCCGGTGCGATAACCTATCCCTATGCCCGTTGCCATAGAGCTATCCCTATGACCGTTGGGATGCCTCTGGGGTAGTCCAGAATATAAAAATTCCAGAACTACAGTTCAGCCTGAGTGTGCCTAGTTAGAGGTCTCATACATGCATTTGAGGCCCAGGAGAATTTCGTCCAAGGATCTCATGTTGGAAGAGAGTGCTTCAAGCTATGCTCAGCCCACCTTTCACCCTAGCTAGGGATCCAGAAGCTCAATTCCTGGCACCCACTTGGTAATAGGCCCCCGATAGGAAGATCTATCTAAACACTTATTTCATTAACTTTGGACTTGTCAATGTACAAATTCATTTTAATAGATACTTTGACTAGTTTATGGATAAAATTTAAGGAAAAACTCACGCTTCAAAACACAGATAAAGACATAAAAACAAGGAAATTTTAAGAGTGTTTTGAAGGAAATAAAATCAAAATTATAAAAATGTAACAAAGATAAGCTACACCAAAAGATAACAAATAGTAGCAAATAAAACTAAAATTATGAAAATCAACATAACTTCTTACATAGACTGGTGCATGGTCCCGATTCATTTTTGTACTTAAATTTCTATTGAAAAAATCTACTCTATGAAAATATCCTTCCAAAACTAAAAGATGACACTACCCTTTTGAAATAAAGAGTTTATTTACTTATACTATCATATTGTACTAGTAATGCAAAAACTAAGAAATGTAATTCTTACATTACTCTATATTGTAGAAATCCTAGTATAATTTTTAATTTTAAAGAATCTTCATTTAAAAGTTTAACTTTTTAATAACTTTAATAAATAAAAATCATTTAAATCCATGGATAAACTATATATGTGTGTGTGTGCACATACGTATGTATGTACGCACATACATACATACATACATATATATAAGGTCCATGCATTAGGTTAATTTACCATGAGAGTCCTCTAAAATCTTCAAGACTTAATAACGGTTTTAATAAACATTCTTGGCTCTTTCCCATGGCTTCTGCAGGAAGAGTCGGGTATTCTTAGTATGTAGAGTTCCGAGGCTTTTTGTCACCTACAGATATATCGGGGTTGTCATTTGTAGTATACGTGTAGCTAAGGACCTTGAGTCATATTTGGGTGAGAGATGTAGGCTTAAGTGTGGTAAGCAAACATAGTGCATGCATGTGTAAAAGAAACGTGTATCATCATGGTTGAGGTAATGAAGGCTTTTGCATTCATTGGAGGTTGAGGGGTTTACAAGGAGTTTAAGGGTTAGAGGGAAGTTTAGGGTTTAGAAGGAGGTCCAAGGTTTAGAAGGAGGTTCCAAGGTTTAGAGAGAGGTTCCAGAGTTGAGAAGAGGTTCCAGAGTTTGAAGGAGGATCCAAGGTTCAGGGTAGAGTGGCGAAAGTTTTCTGGAGGCACTCAGAAAAGTGCCTTGTTTTTGCTGTGCGACCACTATTCTGCAGTTCGGTGAAAAGTTATCGCAGAAATTACATCGTATGCCTGTGTGCAAAGATATTGGGAGTGACAGAATCATTCTTATTGCCTGTTAGTGCATAATCGTCACTAGGAAGTGACTGTGTGGTCAAATACCACTCTCGTCACTTTTGCAGATTCACACTTGTCAGGCAGAAGTTGTATTTTTTTAAAGTGACAAAATATTTTGCAGTGTCTTGTAATGGCGTCTGATGCTCTTTCATAGATTGTCACTCAAAAGCTTGACAAGAACAACTTCCGTTTAGAATGATGAATTTTCTTAAGGGAAAAGGCTATTGGGAGTTCATTATTGGAGCTGAACATGAACTAGTTATTCCTAATGTTCCCAATCAACAGAAGTCACAGGCATTGAAAGGCTGGCATGAGAGAGCCAGAAAAGTTATGTACTGGCTGTCTATCAGTATTTCAGATTCTATGATTGTGCATATTCAAGATGCAAGCAAGCCAAAGGAGGCATGGGATGCTTTGACAAAAACGTATAGCACAAATACACAAACCAGGAAAATGTAGCTCAAGCAGGAGTTGCATAATATGCAGAGAGAAAATATGAGCATCAATGACTACGACATGAAGGTGAAGAAGATTGTAGATGCACTTTCTTCTATTGGGTCGCCAGTGGAAGATGATGATTTAGTTTCTGTGACCTTGAATGGTCTAGGAAATGATTATGGACAATTCTAGACATCCATTGCCGTTCGTGAGAATTTTCTTGATTTTGAGAAGTTGATTGCTCTTCTAATTTCTAAAGAGTAGAGAAATGGTGGTACATCTTCTTTAGGAGGAACTTCAAAAGAAGTTGTCTTCTACTCAAGTCTTAGAAGATGTTGAGGTAGAGGTAGAGCAGGCCGATTTGGAGGCCGTGGTAGAAATGAGAATATGTAGCAAATTCAAGAAAACCAGTCCTATGGAGGAGGACATGGTAACTTTAGAGGTAGGGGGAGCCAAAGAGGTCATGGTGGATCGCAGAGAGGCCAAAATGCAAATAACAATGTTGAATGCTACTACTGTGGTAAAATGGGTCATATGGTTAAAGACTACTATAAAAAGAAGAATGACATCATGACTGAAAAATTGCAGCAAGGCAATTATGCATCCTCTAGTAGACAGGTTGATGACAGAAATGAGCATTTGTTTATGGTGCAACACATGACTAATTCTATGACAAATGCAGAAGAGAGCAATGATGTGTGGTATGTTTACTCAGGTGTATCAAACCACACGATAGGTCATGCAGAATGGATGCAGGATGCAAGGAAAATGGAAAGACCAGGATTTGTGGAGAGTGGTGATGATACTGCACATCCTATTGTGCAGATTGGTAAAATTCCTTTGTCTATGCAGGATGGAAAAAATAAATACCTGTCTGATGTATTTCATGTCCCGAATATCACCAAGAACCTCATTTCTGTTGGTCAAATGGTTGAGCAGGGCTTGCAAGTCAGATTTAATCCTCATGGATTCTTTGTTAAGGATATGAAAAATAAAGGTGGCTTGATAGAAATAGGGAAGAAGAAGGGCAGGATGTTTACATTGGATGCGGACATGCCTGAATTGAGTGTAGCAATGTTTGCACATGGGACTGATGTCAATGTATAGCGACTTAAATTAATGCAGGCCCAAAATATTAGTGCATGATTGCCTAAGTTCAAGGTTGCAGAAATGCATAAGGTATGTGAAGCCTGTCAATTTGGAAAACAGGCAAGGAAACCATTTCCTAGACATGTTCAAGAGAGTAAGAGGCCATTGGAATTAATCCACTCTAATGTGTGGACTACTAAAGCTGCATCTATTGGAGGTTGTCATTATTTTGTCACTTTTATTGATGACTACATCAGAAAAGTTTGGGTGTATTTTATGAAAAAGAAAAGTGAAGTGTTTGGGCATTTCAAAGCTTTTAAAGCTATGGTTGAAAAAGAAACAGGCCTACAAATAAAATGCCTAAGGTCATATGGAGGGGGAGAGTACCTCTCAAATGAGTTTGCAAGTTTCCTACAGGAGCATGGCATAAAGCAGCAATATTCATGCAGTCATACCCCACAACAAAATGGACTTGTAGAAAGGAAAAACAGGCATATTGGAGAGGTATCTCATGCCATGCTCAACGAAAAAGGCCTACCATATTATTATTGGGTTCAAGCAGTTGCTATAGCAGTCTACATAATGAACAGCTACAGCAATACATGGCATGATGCCAGAGGAGAGGTATACTGGTAGGAAACCAGATATTTATCATTTGAAAGTTTTTGGTTGCATTGCCTATGTTCATGTTCTAGATGAGTTGATATCCAAGTTGGATCCAAAACCTAAGAAGTGCATCTTTATTGGTTATTCTCTATAGTAGAAAGGATATAGATGATATTATCCTTCTACTCATAAGTTTACAGTGAGCAGAGGTGTTGTTTTTTATGAGATGAGCAGCTGGCATAAACCAGTAAATGTGATTGATGATGTGGATGCAAAAAATGGTAATGCTGCACAGAATTCACAGCAGCAATCACAAAATATTAGTGGACCTATAGTGTCCTCTAGCAGTGGTTCACATACTTCGCCATGGATAGGCAAATTGAGACTAGGAGGATCTCGTGAAAGCAATGCAGATAGTGGTATGCAAGTATCACGAAAAGGAAAAGAGAAAGTAGATCAGCCCATGGTTGATGTGAATGTAGGTCACTCTTATGTGGATGATGAATCCAGTGGCTCAGAACAGAGCCTTGATGCTGAGTTGGGTATTCCTTCTATTGCTACACTTAGAGTAAGGAAGACAAGGGATGTTTTGAGAGCACCTCGTAGTGAGCCTATTTTGCACAAGTCTACCAGTGCTAGGTATCCTGTGGATAGGCTGAAATATGATGGACTTATAGCCATTCACTATGCCTATATGGTCAAAGTGATACATGAACCAGAACCCACTTCTTTTGAGCAAGCCATGGGAAAAGAAAAGCCATGGATGAAGAAATGGATGCCTTGGAAGCAAATGCTACATGGGAATTGGTGCCTTTACCTAAAGATAAGAATGCAATTGGCTGCAAGTGGGTTTATAAGGTGAAGCACAATGCAGATGGTTCTGTAAATAGATACAAGGCAAGATTAGTTGTCAAGGGGTATGCATAGACATATGGCATCGATTATGGAGAAACATTCAGTCGGGTTGCAAGGATGGCAACCGTAAGAGCAATCATTACTATGGCTACATCAAAGGGATGGTCTTTACATCAGATGGATGTAAAGAATGCTTTCTTACATGGTGATTTGCAAGAAGAGGTCTATATGGAGCAACCACCAAGTTGTGTTCATGCTGTTCATCTTGAGTTTGTTTGCAAGTTGAAGAAAGCCTTGTATGGCTTGAAGCAAGCACCCAGAGCATGCCACGACAAGATAGGATAGTATCTTGTCACTATTGGCTTTCAGATTTCCAAGGTCGATTTCTCACTTTATGCGAGCAAAATAGAGAAAGGCATTATGCTGCTTGTCATTTATATTGATGATTTGATTATCACAGGTGATAGTGATGAAGATATCCTTCATGTGAAAATGCTATTGAAGTAGAAGTTTGAGATGAAGGATTTGGGAGAGCTGCATTACTTCTTGGGCATTGAGGTGATTAGTTCCACAAGTGGGATATGGCTCTTGTAGAGCTAGTATGGATTGGACATGCTGTCCAAATATGGGATGACAGGCTATAAGCGTATTTCAATTCCTTTGGAGCAGAATGTGAAGCTGAGCGTAGATGTAGGTGAACTTCTAGAAGACCCTACAATGTACAGACGCATAGTAGGAAGTTTGATTTATATGACTATTACTAGGCTAGATTTAAGCTATGCTATTGGATTGGTAAGTCAGTTTATGCAGGCTCCAAGGAAACCGCATTTGGATGTGGCTAGATGCATACTGAGGTATGTGAAGGCCACATTGCAGTATGGACTATTTTATGATACTGGGGTTCACATACAGTTGCATGTATACACTGATGCTGATCGGCTGGTAGTATTTCTGATAGACGATCTACAAGTGGATATATATTCTCTTTTGGGAGTGCTACAGTCACTTGGAGTAGTAAGAAACAGCCTACAGTTGCCTTGTCAAGCATAAAGACTGAGTACAGGGGTGCAACAATGGCTGCATGTGAGGTAGCTTGGTTGCATAAGCTACTTAAGGATATGCATCAGGGGCCAGTTGTCATTTATTATGACAACATGAGCAGTATACACTTGGCAAATAACCCAATCTATCATGCTAGAATAAAGCACATTGAGGTGCATTATCACTATAAGCGGGAAAAGGTTCTAGTAGGTTTTATTGATCTAGTTTATGTTAGCACAGAGGATTAGGTAGCTGCCATATTCACGTTCAAGGCATTGGGTGCATAGAAGTTGCGCAAGTTCAGAGACCTGCTTGGTGTGCAAGAATTGGGATTGAGCTCAAGGGGGAGTGTTGAGATATCGAGCTCCACTCATGATATGCCAGGGTGACTGTTGTGCATTTATGTCACCGACTTGTTAGCTACAGATGCGGTTGGTACACTGCCAATGAATAATAGCTGGATGACATCTATCTTTATGTACTCTAATTAGTGGCTCAGTTAGTATGCCACCTTAGTTAGCTGAGTTTGGTTTGAGACCCACATATAGGGTTCACCTATTCTTTTGTACTTAGAGTTCTTTTGGCTTACACAACTAAGAAGAGGAAAATCGTTTTTAGCCTCCACCTTTGTGTATATTCCCGCATTGTGTATGTGAGAAAGCTACAAGTGAGACTCCTTCCTTCTCTCCCACTCTCTTCACAAACTCATCGGAGTACGAATTCATGCAGTGGATTCTAGACATAAGCAATGGAACAAATAGAGGAATGCAAGAAGAGGTTGTAATTCCCAAAAAAATGCATTTGGAGACAAATTCTATGGAAGGCTTGATTGATTGGGTTTATAAAGGCCTTCCAAGAATTGTAGACTATACATCATATTTTTGAGAGCGAGCTATCAAGTCACCTCGAAACATTGACGTTGATGCCCTCAATACCAGTGCATTGAATGTGAGGGCTGGTATGGTAAATAGTATTTGAGTGTAGATTCAGTAAATGATTTAGGTATAGACTCATTTTTATATGCAACGCAATACTTGAACAGTCTTGATCTTGGAGTTGGATATCCATCTCATAGGCTGGTTTTGAAAAGTAATGCCCCAATCATATTGTTGTGTAATCTGAATCCTTGAAAGGGTTTGTGCAATGGGACTCGATTAATATGCAAAGAGTTTCACACAAAGGTGCTAGAGGAAGAGATTATTACTGGAGCTAATATCGGGTACCAGGTCTTTATTCAAAGGATAACATTTATTCCAAGTAATTTGCAACTTCCCTTTGAGATGAGGAGGATACAATTTTCCATTCGACTAGCATTTGGCACGACCATAAACAAAGCACAAGGTCAAACAATGTCTGTTCTAGGATTATACTTGGCAACACCAGTGTTTAGTCATGGGCAATTGTATGTGGCTTTCTCATGTGTATTATCATCAAATGTTGTCAAGGTATTTGTTCAACAAAATGTATGTGAGATCAATGTCGAGGATTTAGATAGGATTTGGACTACGAATGTTGTATACAAGGAAGTTCTATAGGTGCAACAACACCATGATGTGAGTATATTTTTTTGCCTTTTTGAAGTGTCCTACTATTCAATATATAGTATGACCATACTATTTCATTATTTACTTATGTGGCATAAAATTAATTCACCTAGATTTAGTGTTTACTGGAAAGTGATGAAGAGTGGTTCATGTCTATGCAAGAGGCTGCATTTGTTCAAAATAGTGCACAATTGAGATAACTCTTTGCAACAATTTCACTCTTCTGTAAGCCAGCATCTCCTTGGCATGCACATCTTGTGGTATTGTGGCACTGTTCAATATATAGTATGACCATACTATTTCGTTATTTACTTATGTGGCATAAAATTAATTCACCTAGATTTATGTTTACTGGAAAGTAATGAAGAGTGGTTTGTGTGTATGCAAGAGGCTACATTTGTTTAGAATAGTGTACATTTGAGACAACTCTTTGCGAGACAATTTTACTCTTCTATGAGCTAGCACATACTACACATGCTTATGCTTATATTTCATGATTATGATTATGTTCCATCAAGTTAGATGCCGTGCATATATGTTTACATGTTTATATATCATACTCACATACATGCACCTATATGGCTACACACATTCATATAGGTGCTTGCTTATAGTACAACAAAACACACACACATCCTCTTTTGCCTAATGTGTAGCTATGCACATACATGCATAGCTAGACTTTGCGCTCACGCCTATACTACACATGTTAATGCTTATATTTCTTGAATATGCTTATATTTCATGAATATGTTCCATCAAGTTAGATGTCATGCATATATGTTTACATGTTTATATATCATATTCACATACATGCACCTATATGTCTACACACATTGATATAAGTGATTGGTTAGTAGAATAAAAAAATGGCCAAATAACATGCGATCTCTACATATCTCATTCACATATATATGTGAATATTTAGTACAATAACAAAATGCCCAAATAAGTGAGCTCTAGATCTATCTACTTATCTATTATAAAATGACTATACATACACAATGTCATATAGATAGATAAAAGAGGATGTGTGTGTGTGTGTGTGTGTGTGTGTGTGTGTGTGTGTGTGTGTGTGTGTGCATATGTATATGTATACATACATGGAGCCGTTTCAAATGCAAACATGTTTTTACACATTTTATTATGGGCATAGTTTACGAATATGGCATCAGCCATTGTTCCAAATGATGCGGAGGTGATTCCTGAGATCGTGATGTCGACCATCCATGATCGACAATGTCTTCAAACTATGGAACGACTTGCAAGAGGAGGATCTTCCACCTACGCAACCAAACAGACATCTAATTGCATGTCATATTCCAAACAAAGCACCATCACTATTGCACAACATCTAAAGTACATAGGTGAACAACGACGTCTCAGGAGGGTAGGATCATCCACCTGTATAACAAGACACACCAGTAGATTGAGAGTGCTCTCAATGGAAGCAAATACGGAAGAAGGAGAGAGAGAGAGACAGAGAGCCACACAAGTTTGGTGGGTGCAGAACCACCCTAATCTTCTTTTTCATTCATTTATATATGTGTTTGAGTATTGTACATAACCGGGGTTAAGGCACAGTGACCTTTAACCCCCACAACCTCCCACTTAAAGGACAATGTGCCTTTAAGGGAGAATAACTAGTGAGCATACTATCCAATGCCCATCAATATACGACAATACTCAAACCGCTGACTAGGTAGACTCTTCGTCAGCATATCTGCAGGGTTATCATCTGTATGAACCTTGACAAGCTCTATGCGCTTGTCCTCAAGTACCTCCCTGATGAAATGGTACCTGACCTCGATGTGTTTGGTCTTTGCATGAAAGACCGGATTCCGTGCTAGCTGAATAGCACTCATGGAATCACTATGCAATGTCGGTACACCTGTATGAATCCCCAAATCTCCCACTAGCCGATCAAGCCATATAGCCTCCTTGCAACCCTCTGTGGCTGCAACATACTCAGCCTCTGTGGTAGACAAAGCAACGCACTTCTGTGTGCGAGACATCCACGACACTGCACCACCTGCAAAGGTGAACACATAACCAGAAGTGGATCTCCTACTATCCACATGCCCTGCATAGTCTGAATCTGTGTACCCAAGTACACGCATGTCTCCTTTACCAAAGCAGATGCACATCTCCTTGGTACCCTTCATGTACCTCATGATGCACTTAACTGCCTCCCAATGCCTCTTTCCTGGATTAGCCATATACCGGCTAACAACTCCCACTGCAAATGCAATGTCTGGTCTAGTAGCTATCATAGCATACATAAGACTCCCAACTGCTGATGCATAAGGAACCTTGGGCATCATGGCCCTCTCCTCATCTGATTTGGGACTATCTGTATGACTCAGTTTCACATATGGAGGCAATGGAGTACTCACTGCCTTCCCCCCCTCCATATTGAAACGTTGCAATACTTTTGTAACATACTCTTTTTGTGAAAGCCAAAGGAGTTTCCTACTCCGATCACGCGTGATGCGCATACCAAGAATATGACCTGCAAGTCCCAAATCCTTCATATCAAAGGCCTCATGCAACTTGGCCTTTAATGCATCTAGCTCATAAGTATTCTTGCTAGCCAATAGCATATCATCCACATATAGTGCCAAGATTATCAGGCTATTATCCTTAGCCCTTTTAGTGTAGAGGCAGTGATCAATTTCACTCCTTCTAAAACCCTGGGACTGAATGAAAGCATCAAACTTTTGATACCATTCTCTAGGTGCTTGCTTAAGACCATAGAGACTCTTCTTTAGCTTGCAAACTAAATGCTCTTTGCCCTTTTCTTCAAAGCCTTCCGGCTGCACCATGTAAATTTCCTCATGCAAATCCCCATGCAAGAAAGCTGTCTTGACATCCATTTGCATAAGCTCCATATCCTCTACTGCCACTAGTCCAAGCATGCATCTAAGTGTGGTCATCTTCACAACCGGAGAGAATATCTCATCAAAGTCCACACCCTTCTCTTGCTTGAACCCTTTAGCAACCAAACGGGCCTTGTACCTAGGCACATCATCACCTGTGACCTTCATTTTGTAGACCCATTTACATGGCAATGCTTTCTTTCCATGTGGCAAAGAAACGAAGTCCCAAGTCTTATTCTTCATAAGTGAACTCATCTCTGATTGCATAGCATACTCCCACTTGTGTTGATCCTCACGCATCATAGCCTCTTTGTAGCAAGAAGGCTCCCCGCAATCAGTAAGCATCACATAGTCTACCCCTAGAACAAACCTATCAGGCGTTCTAGACACTCTAGATGATCTTCTCAAGGGCATTTCAGCTTGCTGTCCCACCTGCATATCAGCCACATTTGGCTCATCATTTCCACCAATAGATGATCGATCATCTACCCTTGATTGTATACCTGTGGGAGTACTTGGTGGTACCATTTCTTGCACATTTGGTGCATGGACAGCTTGCTGTCTATCAACATATGCAGGTGGATTCACATCCTGGAAAGTGATTCTCCTCATTTCCACATCCCTCATGGGTGCCTTATGCATCTTCTTCTCATTGAAGACCACATCATGGCTGCGTATGATCTTCTTTGCTTCTGGATCCCAGAGACGATAGCCCATCTCTCCACTTTCACCATAACCCAGAAAGATGCATTTCCTAGACTTAGGATCTAGCTTCTTTCAAAGCTCTTTTGGCACATGTGCATATGCCTCACAGCCAAATATACGCAAATGAGAGTAAGAGGGCTTCTTGCCACTCCATGCCTCTTCAGGAATACCACCATCCAAACTCTTACTAGGTGATCTATTGATCACATGCACTGCAGTCTTCATTGCCTCAGCCCAAAAACCACCAGAAAGACTTGCATTGGAAAGCATGCATTGCAACCTTTCTTGAATGGTACGGTTCATCTTTTCTGCAACTGGATTTTGCTCTGGAGTACGAGGGGATGTAAGCTCCCTCTTAATCCCACGAGTATCACAGAAATGCTGAAAGTCATGAGAGAGATACTCTCCACCATTGTCAGTCCGTAGGCATTTAAGCGTTCTACCTGACTGATTCTCAACCAAGGCCAGCCATTTCTGAAATACCTAGAACACATCACTCTTCCGAGCTATAGCATAAGCCCACACTTTCCTAGTTGCATCATCAATGAATGTCACATAGTATTCAGCCCCGCCTAATGACCGTGTAGGCATGGGACCACATACGTCTGAATGCACCAAATCAAGCATTTCAAACTCTTTCTTTCCCCTTCTTTTATGGGCTGATTTATTCTACTTCCCATAGAGACAGTGCTCAAAAAATTCAAAATCAGAGAAACTCAAATGCGGTACATAACCCAAACGGCATAAGAGTTTCATTCCATTCTGGCTCATGTGCCCCAACCTGCAATGCCACAAAGAAGTGCTTGGCTGCTCGGTTATTGCAACAACATGATCAAATACCCCTGATACATGTAAGGGATACAAAGTCCCACACTTGGCACCACTAGCCAAAAGCATAGAGCCCTTTTGAATTTTCCAACTTTGAAAGCCAAAAGTGGTGTGAAAACCAACATCATCTAGCTGACCCACTGAAATAAGACTCTTGGTCAACTTAGGCACATGTCTCACATGTTTCAAAACAAATGCAGACCCAAATGCAGACCCATTTGCAAAAGAAAACTTTATGTCACCTGCTCCCACTATGTCACATGCATAGTCATTTCCAAGATGCACACAACCTGTCTTTCCACTATCATGTAAGTGGAGAACCATTCCCTATGCAGAGTAACATGGAATGAAGCACCAGAATCCAAAATCCAATCCTGGGAATATGCATCATCTGAAGTGGTAAGCAACTCTGCAGATAAACTAGACATGAAGAGAACATCATTGTCACTATCATGTGTGACTGCATTGATGTCCTCAATCTTCACTTTTCCTTTGTCCTCCCTTGGACTCTCTTCCTTTTGATTTGCACCCCAATTTGCATTCTTTTTCTTATCCTTTTGCTCTCTTTTCAGCTTGTAGCAATCCTTTTTCATATGGCCCTTCTTGCCACAGTGGTAACACTCAATGTTCGGTGCCCTGGATTTGCTACGAGACTTCCCTCTTTCTTGGGACTTCCCCCTGAAGTGTGATCTACCCCTTTGCACATTTAAGGCTGCATCCTGCTTGTTGCCATCCATAGACTTCCGTCTAATCTCCTCGGCCAACAAGCTACCCACAACATCATCAAATTTAAGTACTCCACCAGGTGCAGAGTTACTGACAGCTGTACGGAAGGTATCCCATGAGGATGGCAATGAACATAAGAGAAATATTGCCTTAGTCTCCGCATCAAAATTCATTTTTTGAGCTTGAAGCTGGCTGAAAATAATATTGAATTCATTCAAGTGAGAAGCAATGGAGACCCCTTCCTTCATCTGCAGCTCAAACAACCTCTTCATGAGGTAAACTTTATTAGAGGCAGTTTCCTTCTCATAAGTGGCACACAGTTTCTTCCACAAATCTTCAGTAGTCTGCTCATTTACTACTATGAAATAAACTGACTCTGCAAGATGAAGTCTAATAGTAGACTTTGCTAATACATCCAACTCATTCCAATCATCCTCAGACATATTTGCAGGCTTAGCTTCAATCCCTGCCAAGGGTTTAATCTGCTTCTTTTGAATAAGCACATCCCTTATTTGTTCTTTCCACAAAGAAAAGTTTGTCCCATCAAACTTTTTAATGTTGAAAAACTCCTTTTCAGACATGGAAGAGGATGCCATGATGCAAATAAAGCAAAATCCCAAATGCTAGTGCCTCAAGAGAGAATCACACCAAATACTAGGTGCACCCAAATGTGTATGTCACAATAGAGTGAAATATCACCAAAACTCAAAGCTCAAAGCATCAAAAGATGCATCTGACTCATGTGCATATACTATGCATCCATATGAGCAAATCTGGCCCAAAAGAAAATGCCAATAAGTGCCAAATGACTCAAGCATAAACACCGTCCACTGGCATATGCATCAATTATATCTCATCCAAGAGAGCATAGCACTATCTGTGCATCACCAACAATGTGTCAAAGCTGTCCCTCAGCATAAAATAGCATCCATGTGCAAAGCGTCCATAAAAAATAGCATCCCACAAGGCAATTTGGGCCTATCAACGCATCCAACAAGGACCGCAATGCATCCAAATGGCCTATAAATTATCCATTGCAACCCAATGCATACCACGAATGAGCGCACACTGCTCAAACTACAACCAGAGTGATCTGCATAAGGTATGCTCAAGAAATCATAGTCCCACGGTAATGAGCGCTATTGAAAATAGAACCTGAGATGCTTCAAAACATGGGCGCCATTGCATAGTCGGACTCAGCAAGAAAATCTGCAAATATCTCTCTTCTGCCAGAACTCCAAAATCCCAACCGATGAGTGAGAAATGGGAGTCAACACTTATCCACTGCCATGTGGCATAAATGTTGAGATATCAAGCTCTACCCCCGATACATCTCTTGGATGACTATCATTTATGTCACCCCCTATGTTAGTTGTACTCGTGGTGTAGTTAGACTACCACGTATGTTTTTGGTTTGGGTTCACATATGAACCACGTATTCTAGGTTTGACATATAGGGTATTTCCCCCTTCTATTGTATTGTTGTTGTGTGCAAAAGTGAAGAAAGGCTTCACCCTCCAACCTTGTGTCCTCTCTCTCTTTTGTGTGTTGTGAAGAAAGCTGAACTTGAGTCTCCTATCTCTCTCCCTCATTCTTTACATGGTATCAGAGCCTTGTTCGAGGTAAGGAGCTCAAGAAAGCAAGCCAAGTTTGTGGTGTCCTGGTAAGAGGACCAGTGTTGCTTTCCTATTTCGAGTTTGGGAGCAAATCTCTGCAGGTAGCACAGCCAGAAGTGCAGGAGTGCACTGTTTCAGATTGAGAGGCCCTTCGCGGTGTGGCGAGAACGTAGTATATGCTGCGGGAAAGGGCGTCCTGGTAAGAGGACCAGTGTTGCTTTCCTATTTCGAGTTTGGGAGCAAATCTCTGCAGGTAGCACAGCCAAAAGTGCAGGAGTGCACTGTTTCAGATTGAGAGGCCCTTCGCGGTGTGGCGAGAGCGCAGTATATGCTGCGTTTTGGTGGCCGTGCAGGAAATCAGAACCAACAGCAACAACAGGAAAACCAGTCCTATGGAGGAGGACGTGGTAGTTCTAGAGGCAGGGGGAGCCAAAGAGGCCGTGGTTCATGGCAAAGGAACCAGCAAGTAAATAGCAGCACAGAATGCTATTATTGTGGAAAGCCTGGACACAAGGAGAATACATGCTATAAAAAATAGAATGACATCAAAAGTGGGAAGTTGCAGCAAAGCAACTATGCATCATCAAGTGGGCATGGTGACGATAGAAATGAGCACCTTTTTGTGATGCAGCATATGGTTAACTCCATGTTAGGAGATGCTGCAGCTTGCAATGATGTTTGGTATGTTGATTCAGGTGCCTCTAACCACATGACCAGTCATGGTGAGTGGTTTCATGATGTTAGAAATTTGGATAAGCTAGGTTATGTTGAAACAGGTGATGATACTGCGCACCCAATTACGCAGGTTGGTAAAGTGCCATTGGCTATGCAGGATGGCAAAACGAAGTACTTGGCAGATGTACTTCATGTTCCAAAAATCACTAAGAACCTGGTTTCAGTTGGCCAGATGGTTGAGCAAGGTCTGCAGGTTAGATTTAATCCTGATGGATGTTTTGTTGAGGACTTGAAAAATAAGTGCCGCTTGGTTGCGAAAGGCAATAAAAATGGCAGAATGTTCACCTTGGATGTTGATATGCCTGAGGTAAAAGCTGCTATGTTTGCGCATGGGAGAGGTGTCATTGCAGATATTGAGATATGGCACAAGTGCATTGGGCATGTGAATATACAAAGGCTGAAATCTATGCAAACGAAAAACATTGTTGCAGGTTTGCCTAAATTCAGAGTTGAGGGAATGCAAAAGGTATGTGAAGCATGCCAAATGGGTAAGCAGGCCAGACATGCATTTCCCAAAAATGCTAAGGTGAGCAGAAGACCTTTGGAAGTGATCCATTCAGATGTTTGGACAACCAAAGCTGCTTCTATTGGTGGATGCCATTATTATGTGACGTTTATTGATGACTACACTAGGAAGGTGTGGATTTATTTTATGAAGCACAAAAGTGAAGTGTTCAGCCATTTCAAGGCTTTTAAGGCCATGGTTGAAAAAGAGAAAGGTGTGCATATTAAAGTGCTAAGATCTAATGGAGGGGGAGAGTACTTCTCAGAAGAATTTAGTGAATATCTGAAAGAACAGGGAATTCAAAGGAAGTACTCATGCAGGTCTACCCCTCAGCAGAATGGGGTTGCAGAAAGGAAGAACAGGCATATTGCAGAAGTAGGACGGGCGATCCTAAATGAGAAAAACATGCCTGATTATTTTTGGGCTGAAGCAGTAGCAACTGCTGTTTATATTATGAACAGAACCCCCACTGCAGCTGTCCATGGCATGACGCCTGAAGAAATGTATACAGGTCAAAAACCAGATATTTCTCACTTGAAGGTATTATTTGGTTGCATAGCTTATGTTCATGTTCCTGATGAGAAGAGAACAAAGCTGGATCCAAAGGCAGAAAAATGCATCTTTATTGGATATGCTCTGCACCAGAAAGGGTATCGCTGTTATAACCCTTCCACCCGCAAAATGCAAGTGAGCAGAGATGTTGTTTTTGATGAAATGAGCAGCTGGTATGCACCAACTGTTATGGTAGGAGATGCAGATGCAGGAAATGGGAATGCTGCAATAAATGCAGAGCAGCAATCTCAAGCCTTGAGTGGACCCAGAGAGTCCTCTACTAGTGGATCTAATGCATGGACAGGGAGATTGAGATCTAGTGAATCGTCACATAGCAGTCCTGATAGTGTTGTGCAGGTATCACATAAGGGAAAAGAAAAAGTGGACCATGCTCCAGTGTTTGATGTGTCTGCTGGTAGCTCTCATGTTGATGGAGAGTCAAGTGGCTCTGAAATGAGCCTTGATGAGGAACTTGGGATTCCTTCTGTTGTTACACCTGGTGCAAGGAAAAGCAGGCATGATTTAAAGACTCCTGCAACTGATCCAGTTGTACGGAGGTCCACTCGTATTAAGTATCCAGTTGACAGGCTGAGATATGATGGGTATACAGCACATCACTATGCTTATATGGTCAAGGTTCTAGAGGAGCCAGAGCCCACATGTTTTGAGGATGCAGCAGGGCATAAAAATTGGGAAGCAGCTATGGATGAAGAGATGGCTGCCTTGGATGCAAACCACACTTGGGATTTGATGCCTTTGCCTCATGATAAGAAGGCTATTGGCTGCAAGTGGGTTTACAAAGTAAAGCACAATGCTGATGGGTCTGTTAGCAGGTACAAGGCAAGATTGGTTGCCAAAGGTTTTGCACAGACATATGGAATTGACTATGAGGAAACTTTCAGCCCAGTTGCAAGGATGGCAACTGTGAGAGCAGTAATTGCTATGGCTGCTGCAAAGGGATGGTCTTTGCATCAGATGGATGTGAAAAATGCCTTCTTGCATGGTGATTTGCAGGAAGAGGTTTATATGATGCAGCCGGAAGGTTATGAGGATAATTCACATCCCGATTTTGTATGCAGGTTGCACAAAGCCTTGTATGGCTTAAAACAGGCGCCGAGGGCATGGTCAGACAAGATAGGGCAATATCTTGTCACTATTGGATTTCAAATTTCCAATTCAGATTTTTCACTTTATGTGAAAAGGACAAACAGAGGGATTGTGCTTATAGTCATCTATGTTGATGACTTGATTATTACAGGTGATAGTGATGCAGACATTAATGAAGTGAAGCTGCTGTTGAAGCAGAAATTTGAGATGAAGGATTTGGGAGAGCTGCGTTACTTCTTGGGCATTGAGGTTATTAGATCCCCGAGTGGGATATGGCTGTTGCAAAGGCAATACGGTTTGGACATGCTGTCCAAATATGGGATGACAGGCTGTAAGCCTATCTCTGTTCCATTGGAGCAGAATGTGAAGCTCAATGTAGAGACAGGTGAGCTTCTTGAAGATATTACTATGTACAGGCGCATAGTAGGTAGCTTGATTTACATGACTATAACCAGACCAGATTTGAGCTATGCTGTGGGGCTGGTGAGTCAGTTTATGCAGGCACCGAGGAAGCCACATTTGGATGCGGCTAGGCGCATACTGCGGTATGTGAAGTCCACATTGCATTATGGACTGTTTTATGAAGCTGGGTGTGCATTACAGGTACATGGATACACAGATGCTGACTGGGCTGGTAGTGTCTCAGACAGGATATCTACTAGTGGTTTTATGTTTTCTCTTGGGAGTGGTGCCATCAGTTGGAGCAGCAAGAAGCAGCCAACAGTTGCCTTGTCGAGCACAGAGGCTGAGTACAGGGGTGCAGCAATGGCTGCATGTGAGGTAGCTTGGTTACGGAAGCTACTTGCAGATATGGGACAGTCAATTCATGCAGCAGTTGTCATTCATTGTGACAACATTAGCAGCATCATGCTTGCTAATAATCCAGTTTATCATGCTAGAACGAAGCACATTGAGGTGCATTATCACTTTGTGAGAGAGAAGGTTCTAGCTGGTGAGATTGATCTTGTCTATGTCAGCACTGAGGAGCAGGTGGCTGATATTTTTACGAAGGCATTGGGTACCGAGAAGCTTCGCAGATTTAGGAGCTTGCTTGGTGTACGTGAGATGGATTTGAGCTTGAGGGGGAGTGTTGAGATATCAAGCTCTACCCCCGATACATCTCCTGGATGACTATCATTTATGTCACCGCCTATGTTAGTTGTACTCGTGGTGTAGTTAGACTACCACGTATGTTTTTGGTTTGGGTTCACATATGAACCACGTATTCTAGGTTTGACATATAGGGTATTTCCCCCTTCTATTGTATTGTTGTTGTGTGCAAAAGTGAAGAGAGGCTTCACCCTCCAACCTTGTGTCCTCTCTCTCTTTTGTGTGTTGTGAAGAAAGCTGAACTTGAGTCTCCTATCTCTCTCCCTCATTCTTTACAATAAATCTAAGGTTTCAAAACCTTAGTATGAAAAATGCATAACAGAGAGACAAAATCGAATACACAGAGATTTATAACTCTGAAAATCCTCCACTGAATCATGCAAGAACTGATAGGTAGGGGTTTTTGGGCGTTCGGAACGCAATGGGACAGACGGTTTTGGAAACCGTGGTCTCAATCACTGGGTCCAACACACGGATTGAAAAACGTTTTTTGAAACAGAGCTGTTTGTAAACTCCACCGGAGTGCGAATGATGAGCAACATAGAAGTTTTAGGACCTCTTGAGTCCACCGCAACTAACAGATCTGCAAATGGTTGCTCCAAACTTGAGTTCCAACACCCGGGCAAAAAACGCAGGAACTGACACAGTGACTCAAAAATCCAATGAAATGATCCCAGATTCAAGAATGAAGGTGTTTCCAAGCTCCTGAAGTAATGTGGACACCAAAAGCAAGCAATAGTTGCCTCTACAAGTCAATATGGAGTCTCTGTCATCGAACGGAACAGGGAAAAGCTCAAAAAACGACTTTTTCTTTGAAAGCTCTTAACAGGCTCTCAAAACCACTTCACAAAGCCAAAGTGACTTTTCCAAAGGTTCCTCCAAGGTCTCTGCATACTCGGATGCAAGTAAAGTCACCCACAAAGTTTCCCACAAAGCTTCTCCTTCCTCCCCCTCCCACAGAGCTGCTGAGCTTCTAAGCATTCACGCACGCTTAGCTAGATCACTCGGGCTCTGATACCAGTTGAGAGTGCTCTCAACAAAAGCAAGAACAGAAGAAGGAGAGAGAGAGAGACAGAGAGCCACACAAGTTTGGTGGGTGCAGAACCACCCTAATCTTCTTTTTCATTCATTTATATATGTGTTTGAGTATTGTACATAACCGGGGTTAAGGCACACTGACCTTTAACCCCCACATAGATGCCATTCATCTTCAAGAAAGCATGCTATTGGTGTTGCAAAGAATTTAAAGTCCATTCAAGATGTATGTGAGCATAACAAACATGTGAATTTGATGAATGCAACATGTATACGCTCCTTATGCGATGAAATTGATTTGGATAATAGTGGAGTAATAGGAGAAAGAATGGGCATGACTGATAAAACTTTCAATTCGAGGCCTAGGATTAACCGGATTGAGAATAGTGTGAAGGGTGCAAATGAGCACATGATGAACCTTTTGGGGGGTGGTAGGGAAGGCTTAGTTGTTTGTGATAAAGGTTGTAGACTGCAAGTTGACAACTTAAAGGAGCAAGCTACTTTGTTGCACACCAAGGTGTCGACCTTTAAAGTTAGTTTGAATAGGTTGTCTGCTATCATGCTGGACCATATTTCAACCTATGGTAATTGAAATTACCATAGGTACATCTTTTTTGATATTTTATTGAAATCCAAAATTTTGAAAAACAATTTTCATAACTGGATCATCCTTGGGTTATTTAGTATGTGTTTATTGCACAAAAGTTTTGTGCCAACTTTTCAATTGCAATAATGGCACTTTATGGTTGCTCGGATTTTTTTGGAGCTACAATATGGTGGTGCCATGTAGGAATGTGTGTACATGTGCAACTCCATTTATTAAATATGGATGTGATGGATAATAATTATGTGGTGATAATTCAAATTGTAGCTTGCACATATGAGGACACACATGGAACATACGAGACTCAATATAAACATATGTACATAAAATGATGTATCCTAAGAGCATACACACGTATGTAGGCAAAAAACATGCAAACATATAGGCAACACAAAGATAGGGACACATAGACACACACACACACACACACACACACACACACACACAAACACAAATATAGATTTTTTAATTTATAGGAGATGGTGGAATGTGTATCACATTCACTACGTCTTCATACCAAAACGGGCCCCATAGCATATATACGGCCCTCTCGCCACATCGCCAAGGGCATCCCAATCTGAGACAGTGCACTCTTGCACTCTTCAGCTGTGCTACCTATAGAGATTTGCTCCCAAACTCAAAAAAAAAGGAAAGCAACACTGATCCTCTTACTAGGACACCACGAAGTTGGTTTGCTTTCTTGAGCTCCTTACCACGAACCAAGCTCTGATACCATGTGAAGAGAGTGGGAGAGAAGGAAGGAGTCTCACTTGTGGCTTTCTCACATACACAATGGGGGAATATACACAAAGGTGGAGACTGAAAGTAGTTTTCCTCTTCTTAGTTGTGAAAGCCAAAAGAAATCTAAGTACAAAAGAATAGGTGAACCCTATATGTGGGTCTCAAACCAAACTCAGCTAACTAAGGTGCCATACTAACTCAGCCACTAACTAGAGTACATAGAGATAGCTGTCATCTAGCTATTCTTCATGGGCGATGTACCAACTGCATCTGTAGCTAACAAGTCAGTGACATAAATGGACAATGGTCACCCTAGCATATCACGAGTGGAGCTTGATATCGCAACAGAGTTGTCTCCATTTTGAGGGACCCACATATTTTGATTGAGCCGTAAGGCTTTTGTATATCTCCAAATTTTTGAATGGCACAATCCAGCATTGTCAATTTCTTCTCGGCCTATTACCTTTGGAACCACCGGCAACACCTGTTTAAAATTTCCCCCTAACAGCACAACATTTCCACCAAAAAGTTGGTCACTGGACATGATATCTTGCAACGTCCAGTCCAATGCTTCAAATGCATAGTTCGATGAGTCATAGGTGCCTCGTCCCATATTATTATCTTGTCTACCTTCAAAACATCGGTAAGATGGTTGTTAACCCTTATATTGCATGTGCTAGTGGCATGCAGATCCAATGGTATCTTGAAGCATGAGTGTGCTATCCGGCCATTTGCCAATAGCAATGTTGCAATGCCAAAAGATGTTCATGCTAAAGCAATGTGTCCCTCACCATGCAGCTAAGAGAGAAAACAATTATATAGAAAGGTATTTCTAGATCCTCCTGGGCCATGAAGAAAAAACACCCCACCCACGTCTACGTACACTATCACCAAAAAATTTGTTCAAGGGCAACCTGTTGACAATTATTTAAAGTTATTTCCATATGTTGAACGATTTTTGCTTGTTGCCCAACATTGAACATTCTCTCCTCTTGTAGTAAACCACTACGACTGAGAAAGATGACCTGTCCACCATAGGCAGCCCA